>NC_091550.1:43360308-43362808 GCF_042767895.1 Penaeus vannamei
ACAGAAACAAAGAAACAGAACAAAATAAGCTATGGAATAAAAAAGTAAAACCATTTAAATAATAAGCAAATAAACACAAATAGAAAATATAATAACATACACGAAAAGAATTATAGCACATTTATAACCAGCAAACAGCCCCAATCCAATTTATAAAGATAAAACCCAAAAAAATGTGCGCATAAAATTGTCGAGCCTCCCTTGCGCATGTCGATCGTCACTTGTTATTCAAAAGGGCGGGAAATTCAAGCAACACGAGATTACGTTCGTTCTTCGGAATAACAATTCGTATGAAGTTAATTCCCGCCACCTGACAGCTCATCAAAAGAAGAATTGATGATTAATGCATAATAATGGGTAGAAGGACGGTAGGCAGAATATGGATTGAGATTTAGAGAGAGAGGAGATAGGATCAAAGCGAGAGAGAGACAGAGAGAGAGAGAGAGAGAGAGAGAGAGAGAGAGAGAGACAGAGAGAGAGAGAGACAGAGAAAGGGTGGGGGGTGGGGGTGGGGGGGGAGATCAAAGACCGCCATTTTTAGCTGATTTTGTCGTTTTCTTTACTGTCGTTTGGGTAGTATGGTTGGCTGAAATTTCATGATTCTCTCATTTTGGATTAAATTATCTTTTCTCTTTCTCTCCTCCCCCTTCTCTCTCTCTCTCTCTTCCTCCCTCCCTCTCCTTCTGTCTCTCTCTCTTTCTTTCTCTCTCTCTCTCTCTATCTCTTCCTCCCTCCCTCTCTCCCTCTCTCTCTTTCTCTCTCTCTCTCTCTCTCTCTCTCCTTCTCTTTCTCTTCTCTCTCTCTCTCTCTCTCTCTCTCGCTCTCTCTTCCTCTTTCTCTCACTCTCTCTCATTCTCTCTCTCTCTCCTTCTCTCTCTCAATTTCAATCTCTCTCTCCCTCTCTCTCTTCTATATCTCCATCTATCTATCTATCTATCTATCTATCTATCTATCTAGACTTATTATATATAGAGCTATTATAGACTTATTATATATTAGACTTATTATATATAGAGTTATTATAGACTTATTATATATATAGACTTATTATATATAGAGATATTATAGACTTCTTTCTATATAGACTTATTATATATAGAGTTATTATAGACTTATTATATAGAGTTATTATAGACTTCTTTCTATATAGACTTATTATATATAGACTTATTATATATATAAATGAATACACACAATATATATGTATATATATTCACTGACTCACAGACCGCCACCACAATGACTTGCAATACCGAACCTGCTGCCAGAACAGGTCTTCGTTTCTCACGCTTTTTTCCTCCCTTTTTTGTGTGTGGGGGGGGGTGGGGATGGGGGGAAGGGAGGGGTGGGGGAAGTGGGCAGGGGAGGTGGGGGGATTAAGGGAGGGTGGGGGAAGGGGGAGGGAGGTGGAGAGGGAAGGGCGAGAGGATTATGTAGGAGGGAGGGAGGGAGGGAGGGAGGGGGAGGGAGGGAGGGAGGGAGGAGTGGAGGAGGGGAGGGAGAGAGGGAGGGAGGGAGGGGAGGGAGGGAGGGAGGAGGGAGGGAGGTGGGGAAGGAGTGGAAGGAAGGGAGGGAGAGGAGGACGGAGCGGGGGAAGGAGGGGGCAGGGAGAAGGAGGAGGGAGTGGGGGAAAGAGGGGAATAAGGGGGGGTGGGGGTGAAGGCGAGGTGGAGAGGTATTATACCCGTTTTGTCATGTGGGTTATTCTGACTGGGCATCGGAGGGAGATACTGTCTGTGAATGAGAGAATGTTGGTGCTCATAATGATGCTGATGATGATGATGAAAATATTGATAATCAGTTGGTCTTAAGTCCTGTGTTTTATTTGTTTTTGTTTCTTTTTTATGCTGATTTGGTTTATTTGTTTTAAAACGCTTGTTTCGTATGTCTATTTTGTTATCATGTTAAAGTACTGTTGTTTTTGCTATCGTTATTTTCTTCTTTCTTTTTTTCTTCTTCCTTTTCTTGCTTCTTCTTTATATATTCCTCTTATTCTTTCTTCGTCTGATTCTCACGTTCATTTATGTTTTTTCCTTTAGGTTTACATTTTTATTTTCGATATTGTCATGCTTTGTATAATCTTTCTTATCATCAAAGATATTATCAGTATTGCTAGTATCACATTACGCTTTCTTATTGCCATTATCAACATTATCCCTCCATCTCCATTCCTATCTTTATCACATCTTAAATCCATCTACTCATCATCATCATCTTCAAAGAATAATAACAAACATAATTTTCATTTATCTCAATCAATTCACAAAATTCAAGTTCGAGAAATTAAACCCTTTTTTTCCCTTTCACCGTCTCACCTGGACGCAAATTACCCAATTACCTGGGTACTTATGCAAATTACAGGTACAGTTCTCCTTCTGTGTGATGAAGCTTCGGATTAAGTACATTGTCACTTTTTCTTTGGCTCATTTTAGAAATTGATTTATGAAGCTGGTTTGGGGGCAATGTTTGTTTGTGTTGTTGATGCTCGAATTGCTGGCAC
>NC_091550.1:43378737-43386237 GCF_042767895.1 Penaeus vannamei
GATAAAGGAGAGGAGAGATAGAAAAACGAAAAAGAAAATGAAACAAAGCACTGAAAAAACAGCAGATGGAAAGCAAGATGAAAATGAAACAAAACACTGCAAACGAAAAAAACATTAGCAGAAGGAAGACAAGAAGAGAGAAAGGGGAAGTGAACATAAACAAATAAACCAGAGGCACCCAGAGAGCGCATACCTCCGCCAAGGCAACAGAGTCACCGATACAATAAAAATATTCACACTTTAAAAATTGCATTAAAATAAACCTCTCTCTCAAGTACACAGGTGACGTCATTAAACACAACATCCTTAGCGGAGGTAATTAAGGTAATGATGATAATAATAGTTACCCCTGTACATAGGGTTAGCTGATATAACCATTATAAATAAATAGATAAATAAATAGAAAAAAAAAATCCTGGATTCAGATCATGATCACCACCAAGATTTAATGGAATCTATGTCAGGCTAAGACACACCTCTGGTAAAAAAAAAAGAATAAGAATAAGAATAAGAATAAGAATAAGAATAAGAATAAAAAAACAATAATAATAATAATAATAATAATAATAATAATAATAAAATCGATTCATTTACCCTGTTCACCAACGAACAGATGAACAAATGAACAAACTAACCAACGCTACCAAAAACAGAACATGTTTGGCGTAAGTAATGAAAAAAACATGAAAAAAGAGTGAAAATAAGGAATGAATGAAATAACAGAGAAGTTAAAGCAATGAAGGAAGAATTAGACGACGAGAGATAAAAAGGTGGATAGTAAGATGAATATATAGATAGATTGATAGATAGACAGATAGAGAGAGAGAAAAGACACAAATAGAGAGAGACAGAAAGAGATCAAGAGACAAAAAAGAGAGATAAAGTGACAGACAGAGAGACAGAAAGAGATCAAGAGACAAAAAAGAGAGATAAAGTGACAGACAGAGAGACAGAAAGAGATAAAAGAGACAAAAATAGAGAAAGAGGAAGAGAGAGAAATCAAGAGAACAGCGAGAGAGAGAACTAGAGAGAGAGAGAGAGAGAGAGAGAGAGAGAGAGAGAGAGAGAGAGAGAGAGAGAGAGAGAGAGAGAGAGAGAGAGAGAGAGAGAGAGAAGAGAGAGAGAGAGAGAGAGAGAGAGAGAGAGAGAGAGAGAGAGAGAGAAAGAGAAAGAGAAAGAGAAAGAGAAAGAGAAAGAGAAAGAGAAAGAGAGAGAGAGAGAGAGAAAGCAGCGAGAGAGAGAGAGAGAGAGAGAGAGAGAGAGAGAAAGAGAAAGAGAGAGAGAAAACAGCGAAGAGAATCGAAGTTGCCCTCATTGGATCTGCCTCAGCCGCTGTTCGATTCCTTACAAGATGACTTAAGAATGACAGTAATTTTGTCTCCAACGAATACTCGTCTCTAAATTGAAAAATAATAGTCATCAATTAGAGGAATGACGTGAGACCGTTTTTAGGTATATGTCTCCGCATGTCTGAGTCTTTGTCTTCTCTGTCTGTCTGTCTGTCTGTCTGTCTGTCTGTTAGTCTGTCTGTCTGTTTGTCAGGCTGTCTGTTTCCGTTTTCGCTTTCTCTCTGTGCTATATTTAGCTATGGCAGAGAGGAGAGGGAGAGGGAGAGGGAGGGGGAGGTGGAGGGGTAGAGGGAGGGGGAGGGGGAGGGGGAGGGAGTGAGGAAGGAGAGAGGGAGAGGGAGGGGGGGGGGAGAGAGGGAGATGGAGAGGGGGAGGGGGAGGGAGGAGGGAGAGGGAGAGAGGGAGAGGGAAGAAGGGAGGGGGAAAAGGGAGGGGGAGGGGGAGAGGGAGGGGGAGGGGGAGGGGGAAAGGGTAAGGAGAGGGAGAGAGAAAGAGAGACAGAGAGGCAGACAGAAAGAGAAAGAGAGAGAGAGAGAGAGAGAGAGAGAGAGAGAGAGAGAGAGAGAGAGAGAGAGAGAGAGAGAGAGAGAGAGAGAGAGAGAGAGATAGAGAGGGAGAGAGAGAGAGAGAGAGAGAGAGAGAGAGAGAGAGAGAGAGAGAGAGAGAGAGAGAGAGAGAGAGAGAGAGAGAGAGAGAGAGAGAGAGAGAGAGACAGACAGACAGACAGAGAGAGAGAGAGAGAGAGAGAGAAAAGAGAAAGAGAGAGAGAGAGAGAGAGAGAGAGAGAGAGAGAGAGAGAGAGAGGGAGAGAGAGAGAGAGAGACAGAGTGAGACAGACATAGAAAGACAGACAGACGAAAAATCTAGACAAATTCAGACAGACACAAACAGACAGACACAGACACAGACAGACAGACACCGAATGAAATGACGAGTCCGTGACACCACCACGCCCACCGCCCGCAGGCATATCACCCTGCCCTCACCCCCCCGCCCTTGCCCTTCCCTCCCCCCCTCCCCCCCCTTTGCCCTTGCTCCTTGGCCTTTGTTTGTCTTGCCCTTTGCAATTTTTTGTCTTTTTTCTCTTGTTCCTTCGTTTATCAAGGTTGTTCCTTTCCCTTTCTTTATTTCTTCCTGTTATTCTCCCTTTCTTTATTTCTTATTTTTTTCTTTCAGTTATTCTCCCTTTCTTTATTTCTTCCTTTCTCCCTTTCTTGGTTTCTTCCTGTTATTCTCCCTTTCTTTGTTTCTTCCTGTTATTCCCTCTTTCTTTGTTTCTTCCTTTCTCCCTTTCTTTGTTTCTTCCTGTTATTCTCCCTTTCTTTATTTTCTTTCTTTGTTTCTTCCTGTTATTCTCCCTTTCTTTATTTCTTCATTTCTCCCTTTCTTTGTTTCTTCCTGTTATTCTCCCTTTCTTTATTTCTTCCTGTTATTCTCCCTTTCTTTACTTCTTTCTTTCTACATTTCTTTGTTTCTACCTGTTATTCCCCTTTTCTTTATTTCTTCCTGTTATTCTCCCTTTCTTTCTCTCTTTCTTTATTTCTTGCTGTTATTCTCCCTTTCTTTGTTTCTTCCTGTTATTTTTCTTTCTTTGTTTCCTCCTGTATTTTCGCCTCCTATTTCCTTCTTTATTGTTGGTTTTCTTTCTGTTTTCTTTCTTTTATCTCCTTTGCCTTCTTCTCTCCCTATTTCCAATTTCTTTTTGTTATTATATGTTATCTCCATCTCTTTCCTTCTCTTTTTCTTCACCTTCTTCATCCACCTGATTATTTTTTTCTCCTTTTCTTCCATCATTATTACTACTCTTTCTCTTCCTATCTCAGTTTTCCTCTTTTTCTATCCTCTCTTCCTCTCTCTTCTTCGCTCTCTTCCACTCTCATCCTCCTTTTTTCCCTCTTCCTCCTCCCATCCTTTCTTCCTCGTATCTTATTCTCATTCTTCCACTACCCCCTCCCTCTTTCTTTCCCTCTTCCTCCTCTTCTTTTTTTTCTTCTTCCCTTCTCCCTTTTCCTCTTTCCCCTTCTCTCTTTCTTTTTCGCCTTACTCCCATTTTTCCTTTCCTTCCTCCTCCTCTTATTATTCCATCTCCTTCTCCATTCCCTTCACCTCGTCCTTCTCTTTCTATTCTCTCCCTTCTTTCTTTCTCTCTCCACCTCCTTATTCCTTCATCTCCTTCTGTCTCAATAAACGTGTCAAAGTCAAAAAGTCCTTTTTCCTTCCTTCCTCCCTCCCACCTGTCTCCCCTTCATATCCTCCTTCTCCTTCCTTCTCTCTTCCTCCTTCCCCCTCCCTCTTCCTTCATCTCCTTCCTCCTCGTCGCTTACCCCTTCATCTCTTCCCTTTCTTTCTGCCTTCTTCCTTCCTCTTTCCCCTCTCTATTCCTCTCTCTCACGCCTCTCTTCCTTCTTCGCCTTCTGTCTCCTTACCATTCCTCTTCCTTTCTCCCCTTCTCCTTCTCCCACCCTCTTCCTTCTTCTTTCTCTTCCCCCTCCCCCTTCCGTCTTCTCCTCCCCCTCCCTCTTCCTTCTTCTCGCCTTCCCCCTCTTCCTCCTCCTCCTTCCTCCCCCTCTTCCTTCTGTCTCCCTTCCTCCTCCCCCTCCCTTCTTCCTTCTTCTTCTCTTCCTTCCTCCCTCCCTCCTTCATCCCCCACCTGTCTCCTCGTCCCTCCCTCTCTTCTCCTCCCCTCTATCTTCCTCCTCTTCCTTCTGTCTCCTTTCCTCCTCCTCCACCTCCCTCTTCCTTCTTCTTCATCTCATTCCTCCTCCTCTTCTTTCTTCCCTCCCTCTTCCTTTCTTCTTCTCCTCCTTCCCCCTCTTCTTCCTCCTTCTTCCCCCTTCCTTTCCTTCTTCTTCTTCCCTTCCCTTCCGTCTTCTCCTCCTTCCTCCTCCCTCTTCCTTCTTCTCCTCCTCCTTCCCTCTTCCTCCCTCCTCCTCCCTCTTCCTCCTTCTTCTCCTCCTTCCCCCTCTTCCTCCTTCCTCTCCCCACCTGTCTCCTGCTGTCCCCCTCTTCCTCCTCCCCTCCTCCTTCTTCCTCCTTCTTCTTCTCCTTCCCCTCTTCCTCCTCCTCCTTCTCCTCCCCCACCTGTCTCCTCGTCCCTCACCCTTTTCCGTCTTCTCCTCCTTCCTTCCCTTCTTCCTCCCTCCCTCCTTCCTTCCCCTTCCTTTTCCTTCTTCTTTCTCCTCCTCCCTCTTCCTTCTGCCTTCTCCCTCCTCCCTCTTCCTTCTTCTTCTCCTCCTTCCCCTCTTCCTTCCTCCTTCCTCTCCCCACCTGTCTCCTCGTCCCTCCCTCTTCCTTCCTCTCCTCCCCTCTTCCTTCTGTCTCTTTCCTCCTCCTCCCCTCCCTGTTCCTTCTTCTTCTCCTCATTCCTCCTCCTCCTCTTTCTTCTTCCTCCTCCCTTCCTTCTTCTTCTCCTCCTTCCTCCCTCCCTCTTCCTTCCTTCTTCCTTTCCTTCTCTTTCCTCCCCCACCTGTCTCCTCGACCCTCCCTCTTCCTCCTCCCCCTCCTCCCTCTTCCTTCTTCTTCTCCTCCTTCCCCCTCTTCCTCCTCCTCCTCCTCCTTCCTCCCCCACCTGTCTCCTCGTCCCTCACCCTCGCCCCTGGCTGTTCCTCTCACCGCCAGCTGGGAGGCGCCACTCGCGGTACCGCCCGCTATACCAGTCGATACCTTCGTCTGGGATTCTGGTATTGTGGCGACGGCATTTGCAGTACCAGGTGTAGTATCAGGTGCAGTTTGGTGTGAATTGTCTCTGGTGTTGGTATTTTACAAGAGGTTTTGTGATTGGTATTGGTCACGGGTGCGTTTTGGTATCGGTTGTACCTGGTAGTGATGTTGAAAGGAGGTGTGGTGTTGTGATACCGGGTATGATAACGAGAAAGGTGCGGTTTTGGTATTTTATGTCTCTGGGATTAGCAATGAACAGGTGTACGGCTTAGTAATACCAGCAGGTATGGGTAACGGGATGGGTGCGATTTGGTATGAGCTGTACCTGGCATTAGTAGTGAAAAGAGATAAGACATTGTAATACCGAGCTGTAGTACCGTGAAGGTTGCGGTAACTGTCTTTGAAACTGGTTTTGCAATTCTGCACACAGCCACGAATTTGCAATACTGGGTATAGTAAAGCAAAGGGTTTAAACTCCATACCAAGTTGGTGTTGCCAAAATACAAACATGCACAATACAAACATAAGAAAAAGAGCTTGTTTTATATTGCCTCGGATTGCAGAGATACACCGTAGATTGCAATACCTGGTTGAGTAAAGAAAAAGATCCTAGTTTGATGAAGTTATTTTGCAAATGACTCACAGAGAAACACAGGTGCAATATCGAACCATCTTGTATAATAATGAAATAATGATAATCATTATGGTAATTAAATCTGATTATTAGATACAAGGTAAATGACACGTTTCTTACTCATTATGATGATATCTAATACTTAATTAGTTTGACTGAATAAAAAGGCAATTAAGAGTGACAGAGTGAGTGATATTACATACTCGTTTAGTGACATCAGAGATATTAATTAAACGAAATTAAAAATACCTTTTCTTGAAATACGAATTGCTTGATTTAATTGAAAGATTAATTTCCACATTTCAGAATAAAAGATGTTTGGTCATTATCAGGAAGTACCGCTTATAGAATGTTTATGCTACTGATAAAATGATGATGATAATAGTGATGATAACAGTAGTAATAACAATGATAGTAGTATTAATAGTAGTAGTAATAGAAGTAGTAGCAGTAGTAGTAATGGTAGTAGTAGTTGTATTAGTATTAGTAGTAATAGTAGTAGTAGTAGTAGTAATAGTAGTAGTACTAGTAATAGTAGTGATGATAGTAGTAGTAGCAGTAGTAGTAATAATAGTAATAGTAGTAGTAGAAATGGCAATCGTAGTATTAGTAACAATGGTAGTGGTAGTAGTAGTAGTAGTAGCGTTGGGTAGTAGTAGTAGTAATAGTAATCGTAGTAGTAGTAATAATAGTAGTAGCAGTAGTAGTTATTATAGAAGTTATAGTAGTAGTAGTAGTAGTAGTAGTAGTAGTAGTAGTAGTAGTAGTAGTAGTAGTAGTAGTAGTAGTAGTAGTAGTAGTAGTAGTAGTAGTAGTAGTAGTAGTAGTAGGGGTAGTAGAAGTAGTAGTAGTAGTAATACTAAGAGCAGTAGTAGTAGTAATAATGACAGCAGTAGTACTAAAAGTAATAGCAGCAGTGATAATAAGGATAACAATAAAAATAATAATTATGAAATGATAATGATTGTAAAGATACAAATAATAACAACAATAACAATAAAAGTAATGACATTAATAGTAGTAATAATAACAATAACAACAACAACAACAATAATAATGAAACTAATAATGATAATAATAGCAGAAATAATGGCACTGTTGATAATAAAATGATAATAACAGTAGGATTAATATTAATGATAATAAACATAATAATAACCATGGCATTAACAACAAAAAAACAATAATAATAAAGATGATGATAAGAACAACAAAACAACAATAACAATAACAATTGAATTATAATGATGATACTACTACTACTACTATTACTACTAATGATAATGATGATAATGATAATGATAATGATAATCATGATAATAATAATAATGATAATAATAATGATGATAATAATAATAATAATAATAATAATAATAATAATAATAATAATAATAATAATAATAATGATAATAATAATAATAATAATAATAATAATAATAACAATAACAATAACAATTATAGTAATAGTAATAGTAATAGTAATAATAATACACCAGAAAGGAAACAAACACGACCGACAGACAAACAGAAAGAACGACAAACAAACAAACAAACAAACGAACATACAAACAAACAGACCGACAAATAAAGACCGCGAGACCGCGAGACCGAGAGACCGACCGAGCGAGGCACCCAGACCCCAGCTCCCGAGACCATATCGTCCCCCACTGCTACGAGGAACAGGCGCCCTATCACACACCTAAATACCCCTGGGGGAGGAACAGCTGTTGCAACCCCTTAGGGCGCGGGGATCGGGGCAAAGTGGGTGGGGAGGGGAGGGGGAGAGTGGGTTGGGGAGAGAGGGGAGGAGGAGATAAGGAGGGAGGGGTGGGGAGGAAAGGGGTGAGGAGGGTTGGG
>NC_091550.1:43421013-43423513 GCF_042767895.1 Penaeus vannamei
TTTCCTTGGATAATGTATGTATTAGTCTCTAGGCCGATGAGAAAGAAGAAAACGAAAAAGAAAACGAGGAAGATGAGAAGGAATGGGGAGGAGGAGGAGGAGGAGGAGGGAGAAGAAGAAGAAGAAGAAGAAGAAGAGGAGGAGGAGGAGGGAAGGAAGGAGGGGGAGGAGGAGGAGGAGGAGGAGGAGGAGGAAGGAGGAGGAGGAGGAGGAGGAGGAGGAGCAGGAGGAGGAGGTAGACGTGGAGGAGGAGGAGGAGGAGGAGGAGGAGGGGAGGAGGTGGTGGTGGTGGAGATGGAGGAGGGAGGGAGAGGTGGAAGTGTGGGGGGGGGGAGGGGGAGGAGGAGGAGGAGGAGGAAGAAGAGAAGGAGAATGAGGAGGAGGAGGAGGAGACAGAAAAAGAGGAGGAGGAGAACAAGGATAAAGAGGATGATGATGATGAGGAGGAGCAGTATGAGGAAGACAAGGAGAAGGAGAAGATGGAGGAGAAGACAACGAAGAATAATATTTTTTTCCTCCGGTCTCTAAAATTATCTACATCTTCTCTACTACCTCTCTTTTCCCTCTTGTTATTTACTTTTCAAACTCTCCTTCCTCTTTACCATCACCTTAAGAAGAATCTAAATTGAGGTAAAATAAACTGAGATACAAACCAGGATAAAAGACGCCACTGGACGGTTCTGGACGAAGCGAAATCTAATATTAAAAGGCTGGGGGAATAAACCTCCCCCTCTGTCTGTCTCTGTCTTCTCTCTTCTCTCTTTCTCTCCCTCTGTTTGTCTCTCTCTCTCTGTCTGTCCCTCTCTCTCTCTCCCTCTGTCTGTCTGTCTCTGTCTCTCTCTCTCTCCTTCTGTCTGTCTGTCCCTCTCTCTCTCTCTCTCTGTCTGTCTGTCTGTCTGTCTGTCTGTCTGTCTGTCTGTCTGTCTCTGTCTTCTCTCTTCTCTCTCCTTCCGTCTGTCTGTCTGTCTCTGTCTGTCTGTTAGTCTGTCTCTCTCTACTTCTGTCTGTCTGTTTGTCTCTGTCTGCCTGTCTGTCTCTCTCTCTCTCTCTCCTTCTGTCTGTCTGTATCTGTCTGTCTGTCTCTGTCTGCCTGTCTCTCTCTCTCTCTCTCTCCTTCTGTCTGTCTGTATCTGTCTGGCTGTCTCTCTCTTTCTCTCTCTCTCTCTGTCTGTCTTCTCTCTTCTCTCTCTCTGTCTCTGTATTCTCTCTTCTCTCTCTCTGTCTCTGTCTTCTCTCTGTCTCTTTCTTCTGTCGTCTCTGTCTCTGTCTCTGTATTCTCTCTTCTCTCTCTGTCTGTCTGTCTCTGTCTTCTCTCTTCTCTCTCTGTCTCTGTCTCTGTCTTCTCTCTTCTCTCTCTCTCTCTCTGTCTCTGTCTTCTCTCTTCTCTCTCTCTCTGTCTCTGTCTCTGTCTCTGTCTTCTCTCTTCTCTCTCTGTCTCTGTCTTCTCTCTTCTCTCTCTCTCTGTCTCTGTCTTCTCTCTCTCTCTGTCTCTGTCTTCTCTCTTCTCTCTCTCTGTCTCTGTCTTCTCTCTCTCTCTGTCTCTGTCTTATCTCTTCTCTCTCTCTTCTCTATCTCTCTCTCTGTCTCTGTCTTCTCTCTCTCTCTGTCTCTGTCTCCGTCTTCTCTCTTCTCTGTCTCTGTCTTCTCTCTTCTCTCTCTCTGTCTCTGTCTTCTCTTTTCTCTCTCTCTCTCTGTCTCTGTCTTCTCTTTTTTCTCTCTCTCTCTGTCTCTGTCTTCTCTCTTCTCTCTCTCTGTCTCTGTCTTCTAATTCTCTCTCTGTCTCTGTCTCTGTCTTCTCTCTTCTATTTCTCTCTCTGTCTCTGTCTCTGTCTTCTCTTTTCTCTCTCTCTGTCTCTGTCTTCTCTCTGTCTCTGTCTCTGTCTTCTCTCTTTCTGTCTCTGTTTTCTCTATCTCTGTCTCTGTCTTCGCTCTTCTCTCTCTGTCTCTGTCTTCTCTCTTCTCTCTGTCTCTGTCTCTGTCTTCTGTCGTCTCTGTCTCTGTCTCTGTCTTCTCTCTCTCTCTCTGTCTGTCTGTCTCTGTCTGCCTCTCTCTCTCTCTCTCTCTCTCTCTCTCTCTCTCTCTCTCTCTCTCTCTCTCTCTCTCTCTCTCTCTCTCTCTCTCTCTCTCTTTCTTCTCTCTCTCTCTCTCTCTCTCTCTCCCTCTCTCTCTCTCTCTCCTTCTGTCTGCCTCTCTCTATCTCTCTCTCTCTCCCTGTCTGTCTGTATCTGTCTGTCTGTCTGTCTGTCTGTCTGTATCTGTCTGTCTGTCTCTCTCTCTCTCTCTGTCTCTGTCTTCTCTCTTCTCTTTCTCTGTCTTCTCTCTTCTCTCTCTGTCTGTCTGTCTCTGTCTTCTCTCTGTCTGTCTGTCTCAGTCTTCTCTCTCTCTCTGTCTTCTCTCTTCTCTCTGTCTCTGTCTTCTCTCTTCTCTCTCTCTGTCTCTGTCTTCTCTCTTCTCTCTCTCTCTGTCTCTGTCTTCTCTCTTCTCTCTCTCTGTCTTCTCT
>NC_091550.1:43433513-43436013 GCF_042767895.1 Penaeus vannamei
AGTGGTTAGCGTTCTCGTCTCGCAACCTTACTGACCAGCGTTCGATCCCGCGCGCTGCCAGTGGATGGTAACCCCGGCCATTCCTTGCACACAGGGGGAGAATTAGAAGCAAAATAAAACAGACATGATAGGAATACTCACTGTAACAGATTGAATTAAAACCGAATTTAATCTAATCTAAAAATCCTCTCTTTCCTTCCCTTTCCCTCCTTCTTCCTTTTTCATTCTCTCAATCTCCCATCTTCTCTCCCTCCCCCTTTCTCTCCTTTTCTCCCTTTCCCTCCCCCATCTCCCTTTTTCACTCTCCATCCCTCCCTCTCCTCTTCTCCCCCCCCCCTTATCCATCCCTCCTCTTCTTCTCTCTCCATTTTCCTCTCTCTCTAACCTCATCCTTTCTCTCTCTCTCCTTCTCTCCCCCTCTCTCTCTCTCATCTTCTTTCTCACTCCCTCTCTCCATCCCCTTCTCTCTCTCTCCCTCTCTCCTTCTCTCTCTCTCCCTCTCTCCTTCTCTCTCTCATTTACTTTCAATATCAAACCGTCACATCTTAATGGCAATGAAACCGATGATAAATAGACCAATACAACATAGAATTAACAAGATACTATTATAAGACATCTCCTCATGACGTCATCATGTCACTCGCTGATGGGTACTTATGAGGTGATGTCGCATGGCTATGAGGTCTTTAGCGTATGTGGGAGGGTGAGAGTGAGAGGAAAAAGAGGGAGAGAGGTAGGTGAAGAGAAAGAGGGAGTGGGAAAGGAGGTAAGAAAAGGAAGGGAGGGAGGAGAGGAAGGGAAGGGAGAGGAGGAAGGAAGAGGAGAGGGGAGAGTGAAGAAGGGAGAAGGGAGACAGGGAGAAAGATTATTAGTTTAGAGAGAGAGAGAGAAAGACAAGGGAGAAAGCTAAAGAAGAAGAGAGAGAGAGAGAGAGAGAGAGAGAGAGATAGAGAGAGAGAGATAGAGAGGGTGAGAGAGAGAGAGAGAGAGAGACGAGAGAGAGAGAGAGAGACCCTTAGAGAGAGAGAGAGAGAGAGAGAGAGCAGAGACGATACATATGTACACATCATACGCACACACCCTACACACACACACACACACACACACACACACACACACACACACACACACACACACACACAATCACACACACACACACACACAGACACAATCCCACAGTCATCACTGCAAGAAGAATCTTCTTTATCACACAAACACTCATACCCCCACACCCCACCCACCCCCACCCCACCCCACCCCGCCATCTACCTACATCCACAAATCTCACCCTTTTGCAATTACAACATCCTTGCAATCGAATTTTCCCGCTCTTACCCCGAGCCACGTTGCGTGATCAACCGTATTAATAAAAGCTCTAATTAAACGGTTTAAGGTTAACCCATATTTCCAGCCCCCCCCCCATCTTCCTAACCCTTTTATGCGGATAAATATTGGTTATTCGGATCCGTATGATAATTAGTGGAGGGGGGGGGGGTGAATCCGAACGACACGCAAAGAGAGAGAATGGGAAAGATATATAAAAAAGTAATAAATGATTCAGTTGCGAGAAAGAGAGAGAGGGAAAAAAATAATGTTTGAGATTGCTGACGGCTGTGAATCCATTATGGATAATAAATGGAGCATATGATCAGTGATAAAAGGATATTACTCCTGAATTGATAAAGTATAATTATCCGTTTAACTGCCAGACCCTATAAAACAACCCAGATTATTCACAAGAATCTACATTTTCCCGCCAAAACAAAATCACGCGGTAAACGAGATCCCGCGAGATTTCACGAGACGCTGTCAACAAACCAATGTAAACAAAAGAATTGTCAAGCCGAGGATGTCGTTTTAACCGTACTCTCTTCTACCGTATAATAAACAGCGCTTACAGGGCACACACTTAAACGGATAATGACAGACTTTTGAAGAAAGTGACCAGAGGGATTCGAAACGAAAGAAAAAAAATGATAAAGACTTCCAGAGGCAGAAATACCGAATGAATCACAGGCGAAAGACCGTAGAGAGTGACCGACCCGTAGCGAAAGACCGCTTATTATACGGTCACTTTAAGGAATCAAAGATGTGAGTCATTTAGAGATACAATCCTAGATACTTTATTAGGAGGGGGGGGGGGTAGGTGATTCCTTCAAATGTGTAGTTAAAGGAATTACCGGAGGTAGGAAGGGGGTAGCAGGAAATAGTTAAATGTCTACAAGTTAGATAAACAGGTAGACCAACAGAAAAGTAGATACTTTGAAATACTAACAAATATGCATACTTACACACATTTATACGTGCGCGCGCGCGTGTGTGTACACACATACATATGTATATATATAAATATAAACACTTGTATATGTATTGTATCTCTCTCTCTCTCTCTTTCTGTATATATATGCATATTTATGCACATATATACATACATTAACACACACACAGACACACACACACACACACACACACACACACACACACACACACACACACACAC
>NC_091550.1:43456013-43458513 GCF_042767895.1 Penaeus vannamei
AGAGGAGATAAGAACAGGAAGATAAAGAAGAAGAATAGGAATATATAAAAGATAAAAAAAAGAAAACGAATTGGAAGAACAAGAAGGAGAAGTGGAGGTGGTGGAGTAGAGTGATAAATGAAATGTGATAATGAAAGAAGAAGAGGAGCAGGAACAGGAAGAATAAGGTGAAGAAGAAGAAGAAGAAGAAGAAGGAGAAGAAGAAAGGAGGAGGAGGAGGAGGAGAAGGAGATGGAGAAGTAGAAGAAGAAGAAGAAGAAGAAGAAGAAAAGGAAAAAAAAGAAAGAGAAAAAGCGGAACAGGAACAGGAAGAAGAAGATGAAGAAGAAAAAGAAGAAAAGAAGAAGAAAAAGAAAAAGAAGGAAAAGAAGAAGAAGAAAGAAGAACAAGAACAAGAACAAGTACGAGAAGAACGGAAAGAAGAAAAAGAAGTAGAAGAAGAAAGAGAATAAGAAAATGAAAGAGAGAAAAAGGAAGACAGAGAAGGAGGAGCCGAATCCCTTTCAAATCCCTCATCACCAATCTATCCTTCATCGACAAGTTTATCCAGCAATCATAAAGGTATTATCAAAAGGGAGATTATCCCGCTGGCGACACGTGGCAATAATCAGATATCTGTGACGTCACGTGCTCACGAGTTGCCAATTATCTTTGTTTTACTTCGTCTTTCTTTCTTTCCTTTTTTTTTTTTTTTTTTTTTTTTTTTTGCTTTGTTGATTATGATGCATGATGAAGGGAAACGATGTTGAATATTAATTGTTTTTATTTTCATCTGTGTTAACGTTTTTATTTATTCTTTTATTAATCTTAAAGTCCCTAAAGAAACTCATTAATAGACTAAAAAAACAATTAATTATCATCGTGATTATCCTTATCTTTATCCGCTATTAAGAACAACATCAACAACAACTGCAACAGCAGCGGCAACAACAACAACAGCAGCAGCAACAACAACAACAACAGCAATAGCAACAGCAACAACAACAACAACTACATGATCTACAACAACATCAATAACAGCAACAACAACAGCAACAGCTACATCAACAACAACAACAACAGCAACAACACCACCACATCGGCCCAAGAAACGACCTTTTCTTAAGACATTTTCAAAGATGTCATTTTATCCCTCTTCTTTCCATCACTCGCGACAAAAAGCCCCATTGTAGAGCACGCCCGTATGCGGTCTATCCACGCGCGCCCACGTGTCCCATACGGGCGTGTGGGTGGGTGGCTGGGGGGGAAGGGGAAGAGGGGAAGGGAGGAGGATGGGCGGGTGGGTCGGTGGGCGGGTGGGTGGTGGGGAGGGGGGTACGTAGGGGTGGGGGGTATGGCACCATACTCTGTCACCATCATTATCTTGGCCCGTATTATGAAAGGTGATGACGAAGATGACGATGGAGGTACTTGAAGTTGCGGTGTTGGGGGGTGGGGGGATGGGGGGGGGGGGAGGGGAGGGGAGGGAGGGGTGCTGTGGGTGGAGGAAGGGAAGGTGGGAGGGGAGGGGAAGGGCGATGACGTCATAGGGTCTGAGTTCTCTTGGAGGGTGTTTGTTTGTTTGTTTGTTTTGTCTCTTCTTTGGTTTCATTTTATTCATTTTTTAATCAATTGATTAATCTGTTATCATCTTTATCATTGTTATCATCATTATCATTCTTTTCATTGTTATTATCACTATTATTGTTATCATAATTGCCATTATTATCATTATTATCATTATTATTATTATTACTATTATTATTGTTATCATTATCATTATTGTTGTTATTATTATTATTATCATTATTATTATCATTATTATTATTATTATTATCATTATTATTAATATAATCATCATTATTATTATGATAGTTATCATTATTATCATTATCCTTTTTTTGGGGGGTGGGGGTCTATTAGCTTTTATATTTGTCTTGGGCAGGCTATTTACCCCCCCCCCCCACCTCTCTTGCTGAAGGTATAATTTCTATATTCATTCATGTACGTAAACTATTTATATATTTACAAAAAAAAAAAAAAAAAAAATGATTATCTGATTCTTACAATTTAAAAAATCCTCACTCTCATTTTCTATTTCGTATTCCATCCCTCCTTTTATTTCTATTTTTCTCTTACTGTCTTCCTTTCTTTCTCCAATTATAAAAAAAAATGAATCCCTCTTACTATCTGATTCTTATCATTTAAAAAATACCCTCTCTCATTCTCTATCTCTCATCCCATCCTTCTTTTTATCTTTATTTTTTCCCTTTCTCTCTTTCTATCTCCCTTTCCCCCTCCTCCCTTCTTTATCAACCCCTCTCTCTCTCTCTCTCTCTCTCTCTCTCTCTCTCTCTCTCTCTCTCTCTCTCTGTCTCTGTCTCTGTCTCTGTTTCTCTCTCTCTCTCTCTCTCTTTCTCTCTCTCTCTCTCTTTCTCTCTTTCTCTCTCTCTCTCTCTCTCTCTCTCTCTCTCTCTCTCTCTCTCTCTCTCTCTCTCTCTCTCTCTCTCTCTCTCTCTCT
>NC_091550.1:43501013-43503513 GCF_042767895.1 Penaeus vannamei
ACCATTCACCAATCGATAAATTTCTCTGTTTGTCAGCAACCACCAATTCGCACGTTCAGCCAAGACGTCAGAGGTAAAGGTCTTGTCAGTTTTACAGCTGACGTCTCTCTCTCTGCGTCTCTATCGGTGTCGTTTCTTTCTTTATTTTATTTTTTCTTTCTTTATTTTATTCTCTCTCTCTCTCTCTCTCTCTCTCTCTCTCTCTCTCTCTCTCTCTCTCTCTCTCTCTCTCTCTCTCTCTCTCTCTCTCTCTCTCTCTCTCTCTCTCTCTCTCTCCCTCTCCCTCTCCCCTCTCTCTCTTTCTATCGTTCTCCCCCCCACTCTCTCTCTCTCTCTCCGTCTCTCTCTATCGTTCTCACCCCCCCCTCTCTCTCTCTCTCTCTCTCTCTCTCTCTCTCTCTCTCTCTCTCTCTCTCTCTCTCTCTCTCTCTCTCTCTCTCTCTCTCTCTCTCTCTCTATCAGCCCCCCCCCTCTTCTCTCTCTCTCTCTCTCTTTCTAAAGAAATAATAAAAAATAATAATAATAAAAATATGGAAACCCACCTCTCTCTTATAATCTATCGGATTTTCTCCCTCTCCACCTCTCTCTCCCTCTCCCTTTCTCCACCCCCCCTCTCTCTCTCTAAAAATACGCCCCCCTCCCCTCTCTCTCTCTCCCTTTCTCCCTCCCCCCTCTACCCCCCCCCCCCCTCTCTCCTCGGGGTGTTTACAGTCATAGGCCTGTCGGTTCTGGAACACATGGTCATCCCAGCTCGTCGTCTATGGCTGCCTTGGAGACTTCCGGTCAAGGAGGAGGCGGGGAAGGGGGTGGGGGTGGGTGGGCAGTATTGGGGAGGGGGTGGGGGTAAGGGAGGATTGCGGGGTGGGGGGGGGGTGGGGGCTGAAAGAGAGGCCTCCTTTCTCTTAATATTACTGGGTTTATTGGTGTTTCTATTTATCGTCTATCTATCCATCTGTGTATCCATGTATCTGTCTAATTACGTTTGTCTGTCCCTATCTGCGTGTGTGTGTGCATATATATATATATATATATATATATATATATATATATATATATATATATATATATATATATACAGTATATATATACTTCTGTATATAAAGTATATATTTATGCATACACACACACACACACACACACACACATACATACATACATACATATATATATATATGTATGCATGTATATATATATATATATATATTATATATATATACATATATATGAACACACACACACACAGATATATGTATATGCATATATTTAAATATATGTATATGTATGTGTGTATGTGTTTCCCATGTGTGTGTATATATTTACCATGCTTTCTTTCTCTTTACTTTCCTCTCTCCTTCGTTTATCTATTCATTTATTCCCTCTTTTTCTCTGCGCTTTCCAGGTGGTGGCGTACTGAGGAAGACACGGGGGGGGGGGGGGTGAAGGGGGCGTGGAATAGCCGTGGGGGGGTGTGTATATGTGAATGGGGGGAGGGGGAGGGGGGGGGAGGCGGAGGGTGTTCTTGACCGCTTTTCAATTTCTTTCTGTTTGTTTATCTTCTCTCTGTGTCTATTAATTCTTCGTTCAATATGTGTGAATTAATTGTTTTTTTTTTTCCTTTTATTTTAATTTTCTTTGTTCAGTTTATCTTTCTCCTTTATCTTCTGCCTCGTTTCTTGTCTTTTTCTTCTCGCCATTTTCAAAACGTTTTCTGTTCCTCTATTTTGATATTCTGTCCCTTTAGCCCCTTCTTTCTCTCTTTCCCATCTTCCTTTCTCTCTCTCTCACTCTCCCTCTCCCCCTCTCCGTCTCTCTCCACTCTCTCTCTCTCGCTCTTCCTCTCTCTCTCTCTCACTCCTCTTTTCCCACTCTCCCTCTCCCTTTCCCTCTCCCTCTCCCTCTCTCACTCTCTTTCTCTCTCCCTTCCTTCCTATCTCTCGCCCACCTTCCCTCCACCACCCCCCCCCTGCCCCCACCCAGGCTGTCCTTCCCTCTCTTCACTAATTTTATTTTCTCACGGGTTAATGCAGCGGGGGTTGCTAAATGCCTTTTAGTCCCCGGCTTTATTAAGGGTTTATACGCTTATTATAAAAGTTCATTAAGGTGATTTTGGTTTGATATTATCTAATTACCTTTTCCAAAAATGTTGAAAGTCTTTTAAAAGGGAATATCAGGTTGAAGTCTGTTGTTTTATATCAACGGTCCCTGAGAAATATGTTCGTTGAAAAGGTGTCCCAAGAAACAAACAAACAAACAAAAAAAAACTAAATAGTATAGAATATCACCACGAACTCCCTTCTCCATGAAAAAAGTACAGAGCATCGCACATATATTTATCAATATATGCATCATCCTTGTAAAAGGTCGCCGCCGGGCAGCCATCTTTAACGTTTCTCGTATCGGCCGCCAGATGTCACCTTCTTTGCCCACTGACCATAAGGCGGCGCGGGCACAAAACCTTTTTTTTTTTCTTTTCCAGATTAAGGAAATTTATGGCGGCAGC
>NC_091550.1:43513513-43516013 GCF_042767895.1 Penaeus vannamei
AGAGAGAGAGAGAGAGAGAGAGAGAGAGAGAGAGAGAGATAGAGAGAGAGAGAAAGAGAGAAAGAGAGAGAGAGAGTTGAAGGGAGCGGGGAGTAAGGAGGATGAGGAGGAGAGAGAATAACGAAATGAGAGAAAAAGTAAAGGAATATAAAAGAAAGAAAGTGGAAATGACAGAAAGACACAAAAAGTCATTTCCCAGACCACTAATAAAGAGACTCAAAGAGAAGGGGAAAAGAGGGGAAACCCCCAAGAAAAGGAGGGGAAGGGGGGAAGGGAAGAGAGAGAGAGAGAGAGAGAGAGAGAGAGAGAGAGAGAGAGAGAGAGAGAGAGATAGAGAGAGAGAGAGAGAGAGAGAGAGAGAGAGAGACAGACTAAAATAATGATATAAAGTGATTGATGTCGTGACGGTATTAAAGGAAGACAGGTGAGATAAGGTGCGATAAATGATGAATGAGAGAGACTTGATGAATAAGATAAATGGACGTAACTGCGATAAGACTTAATGTGCAACTAATAAATGATTTACTGGGACTGAGATTCATTTTGTGTAAATGTATTAGTGCGTGTAATGCTATGTGATTTATTTAAAATTGTATTTGTGTATTTATTTTTTTGTATGTATTTTTTTTGTATTTATTTATTTATATTTAGAATACATACGTATATGTATGTATCGTATGTATATGTGTATTTTTTGTAATGAATTTATACAATGGAAGTCAAGGTCATACGGTCAAGAAGTCAGCAAAGGTCAGGGTCACGTGACTTGTTTTCATTCACATTAATGGTCATTATGATAAAAATTATGACAGTGATAATGATAGTAATGATTTGAATAAAAATGATGATGGTAATAGTAGTAGTAATAATGATATTAATGTTGATAATGATAATGATAAAGATGACAATAATAATAATGATAAAGATGATAATGATAAATAATGATAATGATTGATAATTATAAAGATAATGATAATAATGATAAACAGAACTACATCGAGCAGTACTGTTATATTGATAGATTTATCAATCTATTATTGCGGGGAGCTTCTCCTTCCCTCCTCGCTCTCTCTCTATCTATCCATCTATTTTTCTCTCCACCCCCCTCTCTCTCTCAACCTCTTATTCTCTCTCTCTCTCTCTCTCTGTCTCTCTGTCTGTCTCTCTCTCTCTCTCTCTCTCTCTCTCTCTCTCTCTCTCTCTCTCTCTCTCTCTCTCTCTCTCTCTCTCTCAACCTCTCTATTCTCTCTCTCTCTCTCTCTCTCTCTCTCTCTCTCTCTCTCTCTCTCTCTCTCTCTCTCTCTCTCTCTGTCTCTCTCTCTCTCTCTCTCTCTCTCTCTCTCTCTCTCTACCTCTACCTCTTATTCTCTCTCTCTCTCTCTCTCTACCTCTTATTCTCTCTCTCTCTCTCTACCTCTTATTCTCTCTCTCTCTCTCTCTCTCTCTCTCTCTCTCTCTCTCTCTCTCTCTCTCTCTCTCTCTCTCTCTCTCTCTCTCTCTCTCTCTCTCTCTCTCTCTCTCTCTCTCTCTATTCTATCTCTCTCACCACTTTATACCGTGTTCTAAAAAGCCGAGGAAATCTGAAACACTAAAACAAAATGTGAAACAACTAAAAACGGATAAAAAGGCGTACAAAGAGAAAATAGAAACAAGAAAAAAACTATGATAAATAAGTAAGAGCCATACGCACACAGAGGCGACTTTGCGTATGATAATCAATGAATTTAGTCGTATTGCGTCGCCAGTGCTCATCCTCATACAAATTTCAGAAGGGGGAGTAGGAGGGGGGGATAAGGCGAGAGAGAAGAAGAGAGAGAGAAGAGAGAGAGAGAAAGAGAGAGAGAGGAGGCAGAGAGAGAGAAAGACAGATACAGAGAGAGAGAGATACATAGATAGATAGATAGATATATAGATAGATAGATAGATAGAGAGAGAGAGAGAGAGAGAGAGAGAGAGAGAGAGAGAGAGAGAGAGAGAGAGAGAGAGAGACATAGATCGATAGATAGAGAGAGAGAGAGATACATAGACAGATAGACAGACAGATATATAGATAGATAGATAGACAGAGAGAGAGAGAGAGAGAGAGCGAGAGGTAGAGACAGACACAGTGAGAGAGAGTTTCCAACTAGCAATTAATTCGTCAATAATTCCCGAGGCACATGACTCTTGTATGACGATGAATGTTTCAAGATGGACTTTGTCATGTGTCATGTGTCTTTATGTATCTTTGTCATGGTGTCGTTTCGCTCAAAGTCGTGTCTGTTTTGTTTGTGTTTTGTGATGTGTTTTGAGTGTAGTTTGTTATTTTATTTTATTGTTATTGCTGTTATTTGTGTCTTGTTTATTTTGGGTGAAGATGTAAGAAGATATATGTTAAGAGATTAGAAATGTAGAGTTATGTGTATCCGTACGTACACTCACATAAATACACACACACATACACACACACACGCATACACACACACACATATACACACACACACACACACACACACACACA
>NC_091550.1:43521013-43526013 GCF_042767895.1 Penaeus vannamei
GCTAAAAACGAGATTTAGAATATAATGCGAATAACACGGTAGTCATCCTTTTTTTCTGTTTATTTTTATTATTGTTATTATTACTATTTTTTTTAATCGAGCCGGAAAAGCAATTAAGTTTATGATTGTGCAACATGTAAATTGATGTTGTTGTTGTTGTTGTTTGTGTGTGTTTTAATAGAGATTTTTGTTATATTTTTTGTTATATTTGGAGGATTAAAAAGTCATTCCATTTATTTCGAAAATAAACTTGACATTTTATTCCCACAGAAGGTCGTGATATTCATAGATTTATTCATTTGTTTCATTTCATTAATATACTAATAAAGTTGAGAATGTTGCGCAATTCTATTACGTTTTGGGTAATTATGATATGAAGTTAATTTGAATGAAAACATGACATGAATCTGTTTTGAGTTTCATTTAGATCAAACGCGCTTTTAATATTTTTTCATATCTTTTCATATTTTTTAAATTAAATCTCATCATGATATGTTATCTAATACATGTTATTTGTGCAGAGTTTACTGTTCATCTGTACAAATGTTCAGATCTTACGACTGATCCGTTAAAGTTTCCAAAAGAGGAAGAGGAGGAATATGATAATAAGAAAAAAAAACACAGAGAGAGAATAATAATAATGATAATAATAATAATAATAATAATAATAATAATAATAATAATAATAATAATAATAATAATAATAATAATAATAATAATAATAATAATAATAATAATAATAATAATAATAAGAAGAAGAAGAAGAAGAAGAAGAAGAAGAAAAAGAAGAAGAAGATGAAGAAGATGATGATGATGATGATGATGAAGAAGAAGAAGAAAAAAATAGAAGAGGAAGATGATGAAGAAGAAATAGATGAAGAAAAAGAAGAAGAAAATAGGAGGGGGAGAAAGAAGGGCAAGGAGGAAGATAAAGATAGCCGATAACAAAGACAGAAAGGACACAAATTGATAAAGAAAATACATAAAAATTCAGAAGGAAGAGAAAAGACAAACAATCTGAAGAGAAAAAAAGGTATGAGAATAAGAAGAAAAACAAGAAGAAGAAGAGAGTCAGAATGGAAGAAGAAAAGATAGATATAGAAAGAAAAAAAAAATTATTGTCTAAATACATGAAATAAAAACAAAAATAGTATTAAAAAAAAACTGAAAATTCCTATAACGAAAGAAAAACGGAAAAAAGAGTAGAAGAAATAATAATAAAATAAAAAACAACAACAGAAAGAGGATAACAGCACAACCAAGAAGAAATATTTCACCAGAATCTAATGGCTGATAATTGCAAATGATAACATATTTTTGCACTAAATTCCAGTCGTTTACGTCACCATCTCCGAGTACAAAAAACAACGTTGCAACAACATGCAAGAACTGATTAATTCTTCCTGCGTAATTTGCAATGTTGTAGCGTCTTGTTGGAAATGGCGGTGACGCGTTTGTTTGCAATTATTGATGGGATTGCAACGCTTTAAAGGCCTTGTTGCATTGAAGCTGGCATGAGTTGCGAGTGCACGCTGCGGATGTTGATAGGAGACACACATACGAAAAAAAAAAAAAAAAAAAAAAAAAAAAAAAAATATATATATATATATATATATATATATATATATATATATATATATATATATATATATATATATATATATATATATAAATATATTTATATATATATATATTGAGTGAGTGAGAGAGAGAGAGAGAGAGAGAGAGAGAGAGAGAGAGAGAGAGAGAGAGAGAGAGAGAGAGAGAGAGAGAAGAGAGAGAGAGAGAGAGAGAGAGAGAGAGAGAAGAGAGAGAGCGAGAGAGAAGAGAGAGAGAGAGAGAGAGAGAGAGAGAGAGAGAGAGAGAGAGAGAGAGAGAGAGAGAGAGAGAGAGAGAGAGAGAGAGAGAGAGACAGACAGAGACAGAGACAGAGACAGAGACAGAGAGAGAGAGAGAGAGAGAAGAAAGCAGACGAGACATAAATAATCAGATAAAGAGGCCGTAGAGAGTCTCGAAGCAAAAAAATCGGAGCAAGGGAACAGGAGCACGACCACTCAAAGCCAAAGTCGCCTAAATGAATCCGCATGAATCCACTTGAAGGCAGCTGAATCCACGAACGATCTCTAACTGAAGGTGTAAGATATTTCGTGTCTTCAGATCACAAAGCACAGATTTTAAAAGATTCATTGAGTTAGATGTATTTAGAGGAAGTAGAAAACTGGAAAAAAAAAATCAGATTTACATAATTCACGATAAAAGGAGAAGAGTAGAAGAGATAATAAAGTAGAAGAAATTAGAAGGAGAAAGAAGAGAAAAGAAAGGGGGAAAAAGCTTACACGAAAAGGATAATGAAGACACAAAACAAAAAGGGGAAGGCAAATATACTTGAACAAAAATTACAAAATCTTCTCAAAAAAGGGGAAACACACAGAAACACGCACGCTACATAGAATTAGATAATGATAATGAAAAAAGAGAGAAAGAAGCACGCCACACAGTTACACTCGGGCACACATACACACGCATACACGCATACGTACACAATCACGCAGTCAGTGTGTACCTCCCACCCATTCCACCCCCCCTCCCCTCCCCTCCCCTCTCTCTGTCTTCCCCTCTCACCACTTCAAAACGAAGCCAATAATTCACTTCCACGTAAGTCGTTACCCCAACACCCCCCCTCCTCCCTCCCCCACCTGTTCCCTCTACCCTTACCCTCCCATCCCTCCCCATCCCCTCCTTCACTGTCCCCTCCTTCCCCCTCCCTGTCCTCCCTCCCTCTGCTCCCTCCCCACTCCCTCCTTCCCCCACCTCTTCCCTCTATCCCTACCCTCCTATCCCTCCCCACCATCCCCGCCACTCTCCCTCCCCCTCCCTTCCATCTCCCTCTACCCTCCCATCCCTCCCCCAGACCCTCTTCCCTCCACCCCTACCCTCCCTCCCTCCTCCTCCCTGTCCCTCCCTCCCTCTGCTCCCTCCACACCGCCCTCCTCCACTACCCCATCCCTCCCCCACCTCTTCCTCTACCCCTACCCTCCCATCCCTCCTCACCTCCCCCGCCACTCTCCCTCCCCACCCCCTCCTTCGCTACCCCCCCCCCCTCACACAACCAGAAGTTACGTGTACCGCTGTCATCAGTAACCCTCAAATAGATAACTACTTATTACAGTGTGCCTTCCGTCCGACAGCGGGGCAAGGGAGGGAAGGAGAGGGAGGAGGGGAAGGAAGGGAGGGAGGGAGGAGGGAGGGAAGGAAGGGAGGGAGGAGGGAGGAGGAGGGAGGAAGAAGGAAGGGAGGGAGGAGGGAGGAGGGAGGGAGAGAGAGAGAGAGAGAGAGAGAGAGAGAGAGAGAGAGAGAGAGAGAGAGAGAGAGAGAGAGGGGGAGGGAGAAGAGGAAAGAAGGGAGAAGATGGAAGGGGAGAGAGAGAAAAAGAGGTTGGGCAAGGGGATAGAGAAAAGAAAGGAAGAGAGAGAGAGAGAGAAAGATGGATAGATAGATAGATAGGTAGATAGATAGATAGATAGAGAGAAAAAGCAAGAAAGAGAAAAAACAAACAAACAAACATCCACATCGAGACACACACACACAGACACACACACACACAATCCATCCGCAAAAAAAATAAAAGTCAAACAGCCAGAGACAGACAACCAGAGACAAACAGACACACACCCACACACACACACACAGAGCCATCAATAATGCCCCCCGTAAAAAACATCGATCAGACACACACACACACGCACACACACACACACACGCACACACGTTCCGCCCCATCACCTCCTAGTGATGAGCAAATGATGAGTTGCTATTTTTTGCGCTCACATGCAGAGCTGGTGGAGAATGCGCTGCAGACGGGCCCCCGCTGAGCCACTGGGAGAGGGAGGGAGGGAGGGAAAGGGAGGGAGAGGGAGGGATAGAAGGAGGACGGGAGGGATGGGAGGGAGGGAGGGAGGGTGGGAGGGAGGGTGGGGCGATGGGAGGGAGGGAGAGGGAGGGTGGGTGGGTGGGTGGGTGGGAGGGTGGGATGGGAGGGATGGGAGGGAGGGAGGGTGGGAGGGATGGGATGGGAGGGAGGGATGGGAGGGATAGGAGGTGGGGAGGGATGGAGGGTGGGCTAGGAGGGTGGGTGGGAGGGATAGGAGGGAGGGAGGGAGGGATAGGAGGGGTGGGAGGGAGGGATAGGAGGGATGGGTGGGGATAGGAGGGAGGGTGGGATAGGAGGGATGGGAGGGATAGGAGGGAGGGAGGGAGGGATAGGAGAGTGGGAGGGATAGGAGGGAGGAGGGAGGGTGGGAGGGATAGGAGGGTGGGAGGGATGGGAGGGTGGGTGGGAGGGATAGGAGGGAGGGTGGGTGGGATAGGGGAGGGAGGGAGGGATGGGAGGGAGGAAGGAGGGAGGGAGAGAGGGAGGATAGAAGTAGGGAGGGAGGGAAGGAGGGAGGGAGGGAGGGAGGGATGGGAGGGAGGGGAGGATGGGAGGGAGGGAGGGCGGGGAGGAGGGAGGGAGGAGGGAGGGAGGGTGGGAGGGATGGGAGGGAGGGAGAGAGGGAGGGATGGGAAGGAGGGAGGGGGAGGGATGGGAGGGAGGGATAGGAGGGTGGGAGGGTTGGAGGAAGGGAGGATGGGTGGGAGGGATAGGAGGAGGGCGGGGAGGAGGGAGGGAGAGAGGAAGGGAGGGAAGAGAAAGACAAGAGGATGGGAGGGAGGTAGGGAGGAAAAGAAGGGAGGGAGAGCATGAGGGAATGAGGGACTGAATTAGGGCGGGAGGGAGGGAGGGGAAAGGGAGGAGTGAGGTAGGGAAGGAGGAAGGGAGGGAGGGGAAAGAAGGAAGGAGAGGGGAAGCGTGGGAAAGGAGGGACGCAGTGTGAAAGCGAAAAGGAGGGAAGGAGAGATGGATGGAGGGAGGAAGAGAGAAGGGGAGGAAATAAGAGGATGGACGGAGGAAGGTAGGGAAGAGAAGGTAAGAAAGAGAGAGAAAGAGAGGGAATAAAAGC
>NC_091550.1:43548513-43551013 GCF_042767895.1 Penaeus vannamei
TTTTCTCTTTTACCTGTTTATTTTTTCAATCTGCTGCTTTCGTTTTTTACTTTCTTTAATTTCTTTAAATTTCTGACTGTTTTTGTCTGTCTGTCTGTCTGTCTGCCTCTATCTGTTCTCTTTCTCTATATTTCTCTCTCTATCTGTTTTTTTTCTATCTTCTCTGTCTTTTTATTCTCTCTCTTTCTCTCTGTCTCTCTCTCTGTCTGTCTGTCTATCTCTCTCTCTTTCTCTCTCTGTCTCTCTCTCTGTCTGTCTGTATATCTGTTTGTCTGTCTGTCTGTCTCTCTCTCTCCTCTCTCTTATATCTGTATATCTCTCTCTCTTTCTCTCTCTCTCTCTTTCTTTCTCTCTCTCTCTCTCTCTCTCTCTCTCTCTCTCTCTCTCTCTCTCTCTCTCTCTCTCTCTCTCTCTCTCTCTCTCTCTCCTCTCTCTCTCCCTCCCCTCCCTCCCTCCCTCCCTCCCTCCTCTCTCCCTGCCTCCCTCCCTCCCTCCCTTCCCCCCCTCTCTCTCTCGCATTGCAATTCTTCATATCTTTATTATCAACATTACTCTTGTTATCCCAATAAACATTGATATTATTATCATGACAATTACACTGTATCGCTCCTACAACCACTATTAACAACATCATTATCATTTTCATTATCATTCTTTACTCATTTACATATACCCGCTTTATTTCTCTTCCTCTCTTTTTTCTTTCTTTCTATTTCTAAAAATCTACAAAAAAAGAACAAACGAGTAAAAACAAACAAACAAACAAACGAACAAAAAGCCCAAGAAGCCAAAAAAAAAAAAAGAAAAAAAGAAATTAAAAGGGTGTGGTTGGTAACTACCTGAAAGACCCCCCCCCACCCTCCACCTCACCCCCTTCTCCCCCTTCTCCCCCCTCCTCCCCCTTTCCCTCCCTCTCCCCTCCAGCATCTCTTTCTCCTTATCCTTCTTCTGTTTTTGTCGTTAATGACAGGTTAATGAATTCGATACAGGGTGATTAAAGGCGGTCTCCACGTTTCGGATTTTTGTCTCGAGTGCTTTTGAAAACCTTCTTTTTTTTCTTTTTCTTTCTTTCTTCTTTCTTTTTTCTTTTTTTTCTCATGAATTTGATGATGAGGATAATGCGATTATTGTATCGCCGTCATTATGCTGAGGGTTATTGCAATGCAATACGGTGATTATTGAGTCAACGTCGTTATCATTGTTTTTGGAGGATATTACAATAATTTACGGGAATTATTTAGTCATTTCCATTATCATTATTTTTGGGGGATATTACAATGATTTACGGGAATTATTGTCATTGTCATTATCATTATTTTGGGGGATATTGCAATGAAATACAGGTATTATTGAGTCATTGTCATTACTATTATTTTTAGGGGGTATTGCAATGACATATGGTCATTATTGTCAATGTCATTATCATTATTTTTTTGGGGGGGGTTCCAATGAAATATAGGAAATCATTATCATTATCATTTTGGGGGATATTATAATAAAATACGGTCATTATTGTCATTGTCATTATCAATATGTTGAGGGTTATTACAATGAAATACGGGAATTATTGAGTAATTTTCATTATCATTATTTTTGGGGGGATATTGCAATAATATGCGGTCCTTATTGTCATTATAATTTTTAGGGGATATTACAATGAAATACGGTCATTATTGTCATTTTCATTATTATTATTTGGGGGATATTACAATGATACACGTTAAGGACATAAGTTGATCATTCTAATAATGATTATCATGGCAAAGAACACTTCAGATTAGATAGCAGGCCGATTAACGTAATAACATCATCTTAAATTCATTATATCGGTAGTAATAATTAGTTAATAATCGTGATGTTTTTTTTATGATAATTATTCTAAATCCTATTCATTTCTGATTGTAATTAATGACCCTTACTGTATTTTTCTATTTTTTCCCATCTGTTATGTGTGTTTTGGTGTCTGCTTCCTGCCTGTCTGTCTGTCTGTCTGTCATGCGATGTGTCTGTTTAATCGTAATTCTTTGTTTCTTATTTGTCCTTCAACATTATTTGTCTGTGCATTCTTAGGTACAAATTCTTACTTTTTCGTAGGTTTATTATTTCAATAATTGTTAGACACTCGCAGATAGATAATCTGATAGATAGTAAGCAGATATATGCAGGTACACTTACATGCACTCTTTCTCTCTGTCTCTCTCTCTCTCTCTCTCTCTCTCTCTCTCTCTCTCTCTCTCTCTCTCTCTCTCTCTCTCTCTCTCTCTCTCCTTCCCTCCCCCTCTCTCTATCTATCTCTATCTATCTATCTGTCCATCTCTGTCTCTCTCTCTCTCTCTCTCTCTCTCTCTCTCTCTCTCTCTCTCTCTCTCTCTCTCTCTCTCTCTCTCTCTCTCTCTCTCTCTCTCTCTCTCTCTCTCTCTCTCCATATCTATCACTGTCTCTTTCTCTTTCTCTCTCTCTCTATCTTACCTCAAACACACACACACACACACACACACAC
>NC_091550.1:43570986-43586875 GCF_042767895.1 Penaeus vannamei
CGTTTCCTGTATTCTGATTGGCTACAGTTCGATGACGTCATGAATAAACATATATTTGAATTGGAATTATTTGGACCGAATACGATCAAATATTTACATAAATTGCAGAATTAAACGAAGTAGGATAAAGGGGAAAAACGAAAAGAAACTTCGAGATTCCGGGAAGTTAAGAATTGACAATTTGAGATCAAACGACGAGGTCATTTTCGATAACGTTCGAATATGAAGGAAAATATAATTAGATGGGTAAGGTAATTATACTAGATGAGTCTCGTGTATGTTCTGGAGTGAGATATCCCACGATTTAAAACATTCTGAATCACTCCATCTTTTCAAAGAGAGACATGACGTCACACACTCACTTCCCATACGTCACTGATACCCATTTTCCTAAAGATTTGTGACGTGAATTCCTCGAACGGGAATAACGCTACGTAATATGACAATATATCAAAATTACGTCCACATTTTCCATGTCAAGTTTACCCAATATATGAATAAATATATCCGGACTTCAACAAGTACAAGCCACTTACCTCTTTCCCGCGTCACCTAATCAGCCAATTACACATTAAGATTAGTTTGGTTGTTCTTTCTTAATGTTCTGTTGTTATGTACTTTTTCCTTGTTTTATTGGTTAATTGTACATTTCTCTTGTAAATATTGGTTTGCTCTATGTTACAGCCTTTTGAAGTGTATTTTCGTTGTGATACGCATACACACACATACACACGCACGCACACACACACACACACACACATACACACACACACACACACACACACACACACACACACACACACACACACACACACACACACATACATACACACGCACATACACAAATATATATGTGTGCATAAGTATATATATACACATATATGCACACACACACACAAACATACACATATGTGTTAGTTTATTATTATCATCATTTAACCTTCAGAAGTTGACAGATAGTAAAAGAGAGAGCCTTGCACGTGGGTCAGGAAATTACTTGACCACAACGTTAACCATTCCTCCAATTCGACGATCTTCCCTTACATTGAAAATAATTTTATATTCCTAAGCATTGATTCTGTCATCATATGAATGATTGAGAGAGAGAGAGAGAGAGAGAGAGAGAGAGAGAGAGAGAGAGAGAGAGAGAGAGAGAGAGAGAGAGAGAGAGAGAGAGAGAGAGAGAGAGAGAGAGAGAGAGAGAGAGAGAGAGAGAGAGAGAGAGAGAGAGAGAGAGAGAGAGAGAGAGAGAGAGAGAGAGAGGGAGAGAGGTATTACTTATTCACTCTCATCATCTTTTATTATTATCATTACTTGTATTGCTATTTATATCTACGGATGATTGCACTTAACATAATGTGCCGTCTTTAGAATGTTTCTAGAGAGAGAGAGAGAGGGGGAAGGAGGGAGGGAGGGAGGGAGGGAGAGAGGGAGAGAGGGGAGGGAGGGAGGGAGGGTGGGAGGGTGGGAGAGAGAGAGAGAGAGAGAGAGAGAGAGAGAGAGAGAGAGAGAGAGAGAGAGAGAGAGAGAGAGAGAGAGAGAATTGATAAGATTTGGGTGGGTATGATTTGTCAATGACACAAGAAAGAAATGAGAAATCTGAAAAAATAGTAATAGAAAGAGAATGAATTGCTAACCGTAGACATAAGGCTGCCAAATGTTTTAGTTACCCCCAAATAAAAAGAAAATCATCACAGAAAACGAATATAATTTGTATGTGTAACTATTATATATATTCATGGAAATTGAAGAAGGAAAAAGAAATAAATACTTATTCTCTTTGACGATATAAACAGTAAGAATGAACGATGGCTTTGATGCATTAATGGTAACAATAAAACAGTAGCAATTATGATGATGCTAGTAATAATATTCTCTGTAATGATAAAAAGGATAATAATAATAATAGTATTATTATCATTATTATTAATGATAATAATAATAATGATGATAACCCGAAAGCTGCTGGCCATGTACAACGCTTTCCATAGGGAGTAAGATGTAGACCGTGTGTGCATTATGAGATTAGAAGGTGGTAGAGAGTTAATCAGCATCAGGATTGTGTCTTGATTGAGAGGAATGCCTATATGATTACGTCCGCTCCAACCCAGAGCCTATTATTAAGGAAGTTGAAAGAGAAACGACCTTAGAGCCGGAAAAATAACAGGAAAACCATCAAAGAGAGTAGGAAAAGTAATTTGAAACACAAAAGCTTTCACAGCATATTCTTAGGAAAACTGAACTCAAGGATGCACTTAGTTGCGGCCGGTTGCAATGTTCTGACTTGAAAAAGGCCACAGAGGGCATCTCAAGAACAAGCAACGAGAACAAGTACTACAAAACGCCACATAGGGATGACATCCCACTCTGCAGACTATGTTGAGAACGAGACGAGCCGATTGTACGTTTGGTATCAGAATGCAAAAATCTTGTCCAGAAACAGGACAAAATCTGGAGACATGACAGGATATGCAGTAGTACAAAATAGAGCATGCAGAAAAGTGGTATGAACACAGACCTACTGCTGCTGTTGAGAATGTCCTAACGTAAATGATCAGCTTAAACACCTTAGCCAGTGAATAGAATAATGAAACAGTCAAATCTATATCATCTTCCCATCTTAATTAACTATGTAGTCCAGTGGTATCGTCTCTCCTTCGGGATGAACTGGCGTGACATCGAATCCCACGATTTGCTTCGATTTTTCATATCTAAAGATCATTTTAGTTTTGAAAAAGATGCAATGCATTCTACAATCATTAGAATATTTTTCTTATCATTAGCGGCTGGAAAATAACGTAGAGATAGGATGAGTATTTGCGGCGTTTTTTTTCTGATCTCTCTCACTGTTTATATTCATTATTGTGATACAAAGAAGTTTTTTAAAAAAGGAAGGGAATAAGCAAAGAAAAGCAGATATGAAAGGCGAAGGAAACTAGAAAACAAACCAGTCGAAATAAAAATTAACATGAACGAAATGAAAGAAGAAGGAACATTTTTTCTGACCATTAGTTTCCGATAGAAATGAAGAGGGAATCAAGCAGAAGTATTTATGATTTTGATTCACTGATATATGATTACTTTACGTTATCTGGTATATTTTACTAATAAAATTTATCAATTGGTATTTCAAATGACACCCAATCAACAAGCTCGTGACTTTCTGCATCATTTCCTTACCCAATTAGCATTCTAAATATCTATATACCGATACTTATATCACTTATTTTTTGCTATTCAACAAAAAGGAAAAGCAGAGATAAGGCGTTCGAATAAAAACAAAATGAAATAAAAACCTTAAAATTTTCCGGATTATCTTGACTGAATGGTCATGCTAATTTCTTCATTTAACAGAGCGAAATATGTCCGAGTCTTTCTATAAAACAAAACAGTAATTCTCATTATAGTTTCCACCCTCAGGGAATAACTTATGAAGTACATAGATACTGTATCTTTCTAAACTCAGTCCATTGTAAAAAAAAAAAATGTAAACAAGATTTATTTATCAAGCATAAGTAAACATAGTGAAATGTATAATTATTTACTGTTGAGTTGATACACTAAAAACAATAAAAACAGGCCTGTCTCGAATGCAATAAGATTTCCTAACATAAATGTTCAGCTTAAAACACCTTAGACAGTTAATAAAACAGAGTAATAAAACATTCAAATTTACAAGATCTTCCCATTTCCTCAAGGACTTCCGTGGTCCAGGGGTATCGTCTCTATTTCGGGACGAGCAGGCATGGGTTCGAATCCCATGATGGCAAGTGTTAAGGGTTCACACGTAGCCCCTGTTCCAAATACCTTTTCTGCTTTGGTTTTTCACATTTAAAGATCATTTTAGTTTTTAAGATTATGTACATGGCTTTAAACAATAATTATAATAGTTTTTTGGTCATTATCGGCTGGGAAATGAAGCGAAAGATATGATTATGTGCATTATTTCCCTTATTGTTGCTTATATATATTGCCGTGATACCAAGAATTTGTAAAAAACAGTAGGAAAATAAGTAAGGAAAAGTAGATATGAAAGTCGAAGGAAAACAAAACCAACCGAAAAAAAAGATGGAAGAGGAAGCAACATTCTTTTTTCCTGATTCCATTTATTTCCGATGGAATGGAGTGGGAATCAAGTAGAAAGATTTATAATTATCACTCACTGATGATTATTTCAAGTTATCTGGTGTAGTTTACTCATCAAAGTTATCTATTGGTATTTCAAATAACACCCAATTACCAAGTTCGATTTGTTCTAAATAATTTCCTTACCCAATTAGCATTCTAAATATTTTCATACTCATAGTGATTTTTATATCATCAATTTCTAGCTATTATCAGAAGGGAAAAGCTGAGAGAAGGTGTTTGAAGCTAAATAAAATAAAATAAAAAACTGAAAAAATATCTCACGGATTGGCGTGATTGAATAATCATACTAATTTTAGAGTCTAACAGAGCGAATTATGTCAAAGTCAGTAAATATTACATTTATAATACTTAATGTGTAAATTAAGAGTATGAAAAAGCCTTTATGAATGAGGAAGAGGAGATGGACTGCCTTACCTTCTTGAGCACCACAGCCGATAGCGCGAGCAAGAAAGAAAGAAAAAAAAAAAACACACAAACAGATAGAGATTTGATTTTTGATAATATTTTATTTACAGAACAGTGTACATGCCCTGTAAAAAGCCAGGGTAAGATGCTACCGCATCTATCCAACTGGCTATGATTATATTTATGTAAAGGGCTATTAGTCAAACATTAGTTCTACATGCCTGAAGGGCTGTGTCATTATGCATACATTATTCACATATCATCTAGTTGGTAAAAAAACCTTTTATATCCCTAATCATATCGAAGACAAGACCAGCGTCTATGATAGAATTAATATAATCAATAAGTGCTGGTCTCTGGACAGTGCTATTTGATCGATAGGATGCAGTTTTTGAGCAACAAAGTAAGTAATGTGTAAGATTATGCGACTTGGGCGCCTTGCACATTTTGCATTGGTGATATGTAACTGGCTTTGTCTCCAAAACTGCATCCTGTACATAATGTATAGTGTATTGATACCCTATGCGTAGTCCGGTTAGCGTGACCTGCTGTCTCCGAGACAGTCCATCGTAGAATTTATATGGTTTGTCAGCATCACATGACCTGACAATACTTTCATAATGCCAGATGGTACCATGTCCACTTTTCTTCAATTTTTTAGTGGTCCATACTTGGCCCTCATAATCTCGAAGACAGCTGATAACACGTTTTTTTTCATTTGACTGATAGATAGCGGTATTACATAATATGGTTCTTCATGGGAAAGTGTTTGCTTTGCTAACTTGTCTACGTTGTCACAGGTTGATATCCCTGTATGAGAAGGTATCCAGTATAGTGATACTTGTATACCCTGCTCGGATAGGCTAGCGATTTGGTGAATGGTATTGATAGTTACCATGTTTTCTGGATTAGATGTTGTAAGTCTATACAGTGCACCCTGGCTGTCAGAGAAGACGGCTAGGTGTCGCTGCTGTTCAGTACCTTTTTTGATCGCATGGTATATTGCTACTGACTCGGCATCAGTTTTGCTTGTCCAGTTGGAAATTCGCACACTTTCTTGAAGAGCAATGCCGGGAATTAGTACACCAATCCCTGCTGCTCCATGAGGATCAGTAGAAGCATCACAGTAGATTGCAAGTGGGGGGGGGGGGTACCATGAGGGGGTGGAGAATTTAATCCATATATTTCAGGTAATGGCCTTTTAACTCTGTTATTGAAGTCATGGATTTTGGCCCTGTTAATTTATCAATATGTACGTTAACATGTGATCTATGCCATGGTGAAGTAAGCGTTGCTTCTGGGATGTTGATAAAATCATTGTTCCACACACTGAAGCTGAGAATAGTCTGGGCAGTCTTGGCCTTCCATTCCAAGTTTGACTTTATGAGATTGGAGTACCGAGGCCGTCGGACATGCCTAACTCTACAATTAATCTCATTAGACAATGCAAGGGAAATTTGAGGTTTGGACTGAATCTGCAGAAGTCTGATGCCGAGTATGGTGTTGACTTGGGTAATACGGCTGTGAACTGACGGGAGATCAAGCTCTTTCCTCATGACAAGAACTTTAGCTGTTATTGGGCAGAGAGAGAGAATGATGGAGAAAGAGAGAGAGAGAGAGAATGGTGGAGAAAGAGAGAGAGATAGAATGATGGAGAAAGAGAGAGAGAGAGAAAATGATGGAGAGAGAGAGAGAGAGAATGATGGAGAAAGAGAGAGAGAGAATGATGGAGAAAGAGAGAGAAAGAGAGAATGATGGAGAAAGAGAAAAAAAGAGAGAATGATGGAGAAAGAGAGAGAGAGAGAATGATGGAGAAAGAGAGAGAGAGAGAGAGAATGATGGAGAGAGAGATACAGAGAGAGAATGATGGAGAGAGAGAGAGAGAGAGAGAAAGAAATAATTCCATTATTTGCAATGGTTTTTCTTTGTTCATGTGCATGGCAGTGTACTGTAATACAAACTAAATGAAGATAATATCAAGTTCATTCGTAGTGGAATTATAAAATAAGATAAAATAAATTGGCCGCATAATTAGAAATAAAGGTACATGGTTTGGCTTTTCATTTGATTATTAGATGTCATTGACAATTCAGAAGAAACTCTTTCAATTTCCCTTTGAAAGTAATTAGATTGAAGATGTTTCTAATATTTTGTTTAGGTTAATCCAGGTACTGAATCCTCGTACCTGTTTCTTTGTAATTTGTCTGGTATGAATGCCTGTTTTGTTACCAATTATTTGTAGGTGCATAAATCAATGAGGATATTCACCCTATAAGAATTTATGAATGGATATGCCTATGTCCTATTGACATACCCTCGTAAACGCACACAAGAACACACGGACGCACTGCTTCCTTGTACCTGTGTCTAACCTTCAATATGTATACTAATCCTCATCCACCGAGACTGTACTTTAAATACATCAACTGACGAGACAGGAGCAGAGCCACGGTAGCTCACTCAATACCGTACTTATCTTTCGTTCAAAAGGACCACGTTCGATTCCCCTTTCAGTTTCTCCCCTTCTTTTGTTATTATTATCACTTTTATTGTTATCATATATTCTTGTTGTTATTATTTTTATTAGATGCTGTCTTAGTAGTAGTGTTATTATTACTATTTATCATTTATCTAATTTTGATAATTATTATCGTTGTTATTATCATCATTATCATTGTTTATTATTATCATCATTATTATTATCATTATCCTTACTATTGTTATCATTACTATTATCATTATTATTGGTATCATTATTATAATCATTATAATTATTATTATCCTTATCATGATTATTATCACTACTACTATCATTATTATTATTATCATTATTATTATTATCATTATTACTATTATTGTTATTATAAAATATTATCATTATCTTTATTATTATTATCATTATTTGTAAAAGTAGTACTTGTAGTAGCAGTTGTATTGTTATCAATATTATTATTATTATCATTATATTTATCACTGTTGTCACTGTTATTGTATTGATACCAATTTTTGTAATTATCATTACTATTATCGTCTTTAATAGTGTAATCATTATTTTTCTACTAATACCATTATTATCATTGCTGTTCTCATGATCATCATTATTTTTATTGTTCTTATTGTTAATGTCATTATTACTATTGTTGTCATTATCGTTGTTGTTATTGTCATTATTACCATTATTATTATTAGTATTAGTAGTAGTAGTAGTATCATCATTATTATCATTATTGTTATTATAGTCATTAATATTATTGCCATTATTATCATCATTCTCATTATTACCATTGTTATCACTGTTGTCATTAATATTATTGCCATTATTATCATTCTCATTATTACCATTGTTATCACTGTTGTCATTATTATTATTATTATTATATTTGTCGTTCTCATTATTATAATAATAATAATAATAATAATTATTATAATAATGATAATAATAATAATTATAATAATGATAATAATAATAATTATGATAATGATAATAATAATGATTATAATAATGATAATAACAATGAATATATATACTAATCCTCATCCACCGAGACTGTACTTTAAATACATCAACTGACGAGACAGGAGCAGAGCCACGGTAGCTCACTCAATACCGTACTTATCTTTCGTTCAAAAGGACCACGTTCGATTCCCCTTTCAGTTTCTCCCCTTCTTTTGTTATTATTATTATTGTTATCGCTTTTATTGTAATCATGTGTTCTTATTGTTATTGTTTTTATGACATGCTGTCTTAGTAGTAGTGTTCTTATTACTATGTGTCATTTATCTAATTTTGATAATTATTATCGGTTATTGTCATCATTGTTATCATTGTTTATTATTATCATCATTATTACTATCAGTGTCATTACTATTCTTATTATTACTATTATCATTATGATTGGTATTATGATTATCATTATTACGATTTTTATACTCTATTACTGCCACTATTATTATTATTATTATTATTATTATTATTATTATTATTATTATTATTATTATTGTCTTTCGTTCAAAAGGACCACGTTCGATTCCCCTTTCAGTTTCTCTCCCTTTTGTTATTATTATCACTTTTATTGTTATCATTTATTCTTGTTGTTATTGTTTTTATTAGATGCTGTCTTAGTAGTAGTGTTATTATTACTATTTGTCATTTATCTAATTTTGATAATTACTATCGTTGTTATTATCATCATTATCATTGTATATTATTATCATTATTACTCTTTTGTTATTATTATCTCTTATTGTTATCATATATTCTTATTGTTATTATTTTTATTAGATGCTGTTTATTATTATCATCATTATTACTATCATTATCCTTACTATTGTTATCATTACTATTATCATTATTATTGGTATCATTATAATCATTATGATTTTTTCTCTTTTGCCGTTATCATTATTATCCTTATTCTTATTCTTATTCTTATTCTTATTACTATTGATGTTATTATCCTTATCATTATTATTATTAGTAGTAGTTGTAGTAGCAGTAGTATTGTTAGCATCATTATCATAATAACAATTACATTATAACTAATGTTATAGATAAAGACAGATAGGTATATAGAAGGAGAGAGTAAATGAAAGAAAAACAAGAGAGACAGACAGAGAGAGAGAGAGAAATGGGGCGGAGAGAGACAGAACGAGAGAGAGAGAGAGAGAGAGGAAGTAGGGAAGGAGTGGGAGGGAGGGAGGGAGAGAAAGAGAGAGGGAGGGGAGGATGAAGGTAGAAAGAGAGAGAGAGGGAATGTAGGAGGAAGAGAGAGGAAAGCAGAGAGAGAGAGAGGGGGGGGGATAGACATTGAAAGAAAGAGAGAGAGAAAGGAGGTGGAAAGTGTGTGAGTGAGGGAGTGACCTAGTGAGTGAAAAAAAGAAAAAGAGTGAAGTAAGAAGAAGGAGATGAAGAGAGAGAGAAGAGGGGGGGGGGGTGAATGAGTGAAAGCAAGAAATAAAAAAGAGGAGAGATACATAGAGAATAAGAGATAGAGAAATTAAGAGCGAGGGTGGGCGAGGGAGGAGAGGAGGTTGGGTGGGAAGAAAGGAGAGAGAGAGGGAGAGATGGAGAAGGAGAAAGAAAGAGAGAAAGAGCTAGAAAAAGAGAAAGAGTGAGTGAGTGAAAGAAAACGAGCGAGAGAGAGAGAGAGAGAGAATGAGTGAAAGAAGTATATAAGAAAAAGCAAGAAATAGAGAAAAAAATATATATTTCTCTATCTATTCTGGTTTGATTATTTTCTTTTTGTCTTTTTTGAAATGTATATTTTTATAATTATATGTAATGCTTTCCGCAAGTAAGAGGATGGTGAAGCAAGGGATGCTATGATTTTGACAGCGTTTAATTTTCTGATTTCTCTCATTGTTGTTTACATTTACCTTTTTAATGCAAATATTTTGTAAAATTGAGGGGGGGGGGGTATAGCCGAAGGAAAAGAGAAAACAAGAAAAGATTGAAAAAACAGGAGCGAAATGGAAGAGAAAGTAACTTTTTTCTAATTCCAGGTTTAATAAAGAAGGAATCAAGTAGAAAGATTTATAGTTTTCTTTCACTGCTTTATTACTTTTAATCTTTCAGGTATAGTTTTTATTACAATTATCTGATTGTATTTCAAATATCTTGTGACAAACCATTGAAAGATGTGTTCTACTTTATCCTTTCCTTTTTTATCCACTTTTTTCCAACACTTTCGTACTGTTATTTATATTACCATTTCTAGCACTAACTAATGATGATGAGAATAAAACTCATGATAATGATAATAGTCATAAAATTATATTTATAAGAATGGTAGAATAATGACAATAATAGCAATAATGATAACGATAATGATATCAGTAATCACAATAATAATAATAATGAGAATATTGATACATTTTTTTTTTAAATCCACAACTGTGTATAATTTGAAATGATTAATTGTTCGACCCTGATTCTACCGAGAAATACAAATAAGAAAAGAGAAAAAAAATCACTGATATAAAACAGCAAATGTCTGAAATTTTAAAATGGGTTTTGTTATGATATTTACTAAATTGTACATAACACCTTCCATTGGAATTAACTGCTAACGGATTATTTGCCTAAACACAACGAAGGATATATGTCTGTTTCCCAAACATTTTCGGGTACGACCCTAAAGACAGTTTTAGCCTGGACTAGCGATCCGAAAGGTGTGAACTTGTAGTAATATCTCCAACCATTTTCAAGGTAGTAGTTATATTTGCAGATGTATATTAGCTTAGTTTATTCTATACTTTTATAGGTTTATATTACTCACTGAATTTTAACAATGTGTTAATAATAAATAACATTATAATACTGATGACTTCTTGCACCAATAAACTGTTTCAAAAGTTACACATAATAATTGCTAGCTTTTCTTCACAGAAATATGGCATGCAAGAGAGACAATAGGTCGATACTGACGATCTATAATGATAAAAACAATAGTAATGATAGTAATAATAACAATAGCAATAATGATAGTAATAATAACATAGCAATGTGTAATGATAAGAGTTGTAGTAATAGTTATGGTAATTTGATAATAATAAAAATAATAATATAGACGATTATGTTAATGTTAATGATATTAAAAGTAAGAATAAAAATGATAATAATGATGATAATGATAATGTCAACGATGATGGATTGTCGGTGTGTGGTGGCGGTGGTGATGGTGGTTGGGGTTGTTATTAGTAGTTGTAGTAGCAGTAGTATTATTATTATCATTATCATTATTATTATTGTCTTTGTCACTGATATTGAATTGGTAAGAATTTTTGTCATTATCATTGCCATTATAATTTTTTACCAATATCATCATTACCATTGTTATTATCATTATCGTCATCATTATTTTCATTGTTCTTATTGTTCTTATCATAGGGATGACATCCCACTCTGCAGACTATGTTGAGAACGAGACGAGCCGATTGCACGCTTGGTATCAGAATGCAAAAATCTTGTCCAGAAACAGGACAAATTCTGGAGACATGACAGGATATGCAGTAGTACAAAATAGAACATGCAGAAAAGTGGTATGAACACAGACCTACTGCAGCTGTTGAGAATGTCCTAACACAAATGTTCAGCTTAAACACCTTAGACAGTAAATAGAATAATGAAACAGTCAAATCTATATCATCTTCCCATCTTAATTACCTATGTGGTCCAGTGATATCGTCTCTACTTCGGGATGAACTGGCGTGACATCGAATCCCACGATTTGCTTCGATTTTTCATATCTAAAGATCATTTTAGTTTTGAAAATTAGATGCAATGCATTCTACAATCATTAGAATATTTTTTCTTATCATAAGCGGCTGGGAAATAACGAAGAGAAATAGAATGAGTATTTGCGGCGTTTTTTCTGATTTCTCTCACTGTTTATATTCATTATTTGATACAAAGAAGTTTTTAAAAAAAGGAAGGGAATAAGCAAGGAAAAGCAGATATGAAAGGCGAAGGAAACTAGAAAACAAACCAGTCAATATAAAAATTAACATGAACGAAATGAAAGAAGGAACATTTTTTCTGACTCCATTAGTTTCCGATAGAAATGAAGAGGGAATTAAGTAGAAGTATTTATCATTTTAATTCACTGATATATGATTACTTTAAGTTATCTGGTATATTTTACTCATAAAATTTATCTATTGGTATTTCAAATGACACCCAATCAACAAGTTCGTGACTTTCTACATCATTTCCTTACCCAATTAGCATTCTAAATATCTATATACTAATATCTATATCACTTATTTCTAGCTATTTATCAGAAAGGAAAAGCAGAGATAAGGCGTTCGAATAAGAAAATGAAATAAAAACCTGAAAATTTTCCGGATTATCTTGACTGAATGGTCATGCTAATTTCTTCATTTAATAGAGCGAAATATGTCCGAATCTTTCTATAAAACAAAACAGTAATTCTCATTATAGTTTTCACCCTCAGGGAATAACTTATGAAGTACATAAGATACTGTATTTTTCTAAACTCAGTCCATTGTAAAAACAAATGTAAACAAGATTTATTTATCAAGCATAATTAGTGAATTTTATAATTATTTACTGTTGAGTTGATAGAGTAAAAACTGTGATACTGATGACCTCCTGTTTTACAATAAAAACAGGCCTGTCTCGAATGCAATAAGATTTCCTAACATAAATGTTCAGCTTAAAACACCTTAGACAGTTAATAAAACAGAGTAATAAAACAGTCAAATATACAAGATCTTCCCATTTCCTCAAGGACTTCCGTGGTCCAGGGGTATCGTCTCTATTTCGGGACGAGCAGGCATGGGTTCGAATCCCATGATGGCAAGTGTTAAGGGTTCACACGTAGCCCCTGTTCCAAATACCTTTTCTGCTTTGATTTTTTACATTTAAAGGTCATTTTAGTTTTTTAAATTACGTACAAGGTTTAAACAATAATTATAGTAGTTTATTTGTCATTATCGGCTGGGAAATGAAGCGAGAGATGACATTATTATGTGCATTATTTCTCTTATTGTTGTTTATATATATTGCCGTGATACAAAGAATTTGTAAAAGGAAAGTACGAAAATAAATAAGGAAAAGTAGATATGAAAGTCGATGGAACATAGAAAACAAACCAACCGAAACAAAAAATAAATAAATAAATAAATAACTGAACAAGATGGAAGAGGAAGCAACATTTTTTTCCCTGATTCCATTTATTTCCGATGGAATGGAGTGAGAATCAAGTAGAAAAATTTATAATTATCACTCAGTGATAATTACTTCGTTATCTGGTATAGTTTACCCATTAAAGTTATCTATTGGTATTTCAAATAACACCCAATTACCAAGTTCGACTTGTTCTACATCATTTCCTTACCCAATTAGCATTCTAAATATTTTCATACTCATAGTGATTTTTATATCAATTATTTCTAGCTATTATCAGAAGAGAAAGCTGAGAGAAGGTGTTTGAAGCTAAATAGAATAAAATAAAAATCTGAGAAAATATCTCACGGATTAGCGTGATTGAATAATCATACTAATTTTAGAGTCCAACAGAGCGAATTATGTCAAAGTCAGTAAATATTACATTTATAATACTTAATGTGTAAATTAAGAGTATGAAAAAGCCTTTATGAATGAGGAAGAGGAGATAGACTGCCCTACCTTCTTGAGGACCACTGCCGATAGCGCGAGCAAGAAAGAAAGAAAAAAAAAACACACACAAACAGATAGAGATTTGATTTTTGATAATATTTTATTTACAGAACAGTGTACATGCCCTGTAAAAAGCCAGGGTAAGATGCTACCGCATCTATCCAACTGGCTATGCTTATATTTATGTAAAGGGCTATTAGTCAAACATTAATTCTACATGCCTGAAGGGCTGTGTCATTATGCATACATTATTCACATATCATCTAGTTGGTAAAAAAAACTTTAATATCCCTAGACCAGTGTCTATGATAAAATTAATATAATCAATAAGTGCTGGTCTCTGGACAGTGCTATTTGATCGATAGGAGGCAGTTTTTGAGCAACAAAGTAAGTAATGTGTAAGATTATGCGACTTGGGCGCCTTGCACATTTTGCATTGGTGATATGTAACTGGCTTTGTCTCCAAAACTGCATCCTATACATAATGTATAGTGTATTGATACCCTATGCGTAGTCTGGTTAGCGTGACCTGCTGTCTCCGAGACAGTCCATCGTAGAATTTATATGGTTTGTCAGCATCACATGACCTGACAATACTTTCATAATGCCAGATGGTACCATGTCCACTTTTCTTCAAATTTTTAGTGGTCCATACCTGGCCCTCATAATCTCGAAGACAGCTTATAACACGTTTTTTTTTTTTTATTTGACTGATAGATAGCGGTATTACATAATATGGTTCTTCATGGGAAAGTGCTCGTTTTGCTAATTCATCTACGTTGTCACAGGTTGATATCCCTATATGAGAAAGTATCCAGTATAGTGATACTTGTATACCCTGCTCAGATAGACTAGCGATTTGGTGAATGGTATTGATAGTTACCATGTTTTCTGGATTAAATGTTGTAAGTCTATATAGTGCACCCTGGCTGTCAGAGAAGACAGCTAGGTGTCGCTGCTGTTCAGGACCTTTTTTGATCGCATGGTATATTGCTACTGACTCGGCATCAGTTGTGCTTGTCCAGTTGGAAATTCGCACACTTTCTTGAAGAGCAATGTCGGAAATTAGTACACCAATCCCTGCTGCTCCATGAGGGGGGTGGAGAATTTCATCTATATATTTCAAGTAATAGCCTTTTAACTCTGTTATTGAAGTCATGGATTTTGGCCCTGTTAATTTATCAATATGTACGTTAACATGTGATCTATGCCATGGTGAAGTAAGCGTTGCTTCTGGGATGTTGATAAAATCATTGTTCCACACACTAAAGCTGAGAATAGTCTGGGCAGTCTTGGCCTTCCATTCCAAGTTTGACTTTATGAGATTGGAGTATCGAGGCCGTCGGACATGCCTAACTCTACAATTAATCTTATTAGACAATGCAAGGGAAATTTGAGGTTTGGACTGAATCTGCAGAAGTCTGATGCCGAGTATGGTGTTGACTTGGGTAATACGGCTGTGAACTGACGGGAGATCAAGCTCTTTCCTCATGACAAGACTTTAGCAGTTATTGGGCAGAGAGAGAGAGAGAGAGAGAGAGAGAGAGAGAGAGAAAGAGAGAAAGAGAGAGAAAGAGAGAGAAAGAGAGAGAGAGAGAGAGAGAGAGAGAGAGATAGAGAGAGAGAGAGAGAAAGACAGACAGAGAGAGAGAGAATGATGGAGAGAGAGAGAGAGACAGAGAATGATGGAGAAAGAGAAAGAGAGAGAGAGAATGATGGAGAAAGAGAGAGAGAGAATGATGGAGATAGAGAGAGAGAGAGAGAATGATGGAGAAAGAGAGAGAGAGAATGATGGAGAAAGAGAGAGAGAGAGAATGATGGAGAAAGAGAGAGAGAGAATGATGGAGAAAGAGAGAGAGAGAGAATGATGGAGAGAGAGATAGAAAGAGAGAGAATGATGGAGAGAGAGAGTGAGAAAGAAATAATTCCATTATTTGCAATGTTTTTTCTTTGTTCATGTGCATGGCAGTGTGCAGTAATACAAACTAAATGAAGATAATATCAAGTTCATTCGTAGTGGAATTCTAAAATAAGATAAAATAAATTGGTCGCATAATTAGAAATAAAGGTACATGGTTTGGCTTTTCATTTAATTATTAGATGTCATTGACAATTCAGAAGAAACTCTTTCAATTTCCCTTTGAAAGTAATTAGACTGGAGATGTTTCCAATATTTTGTGGTAGGTTAATCCA
>NC_091550.1:43587375-43609875 GCF_042767895.1 Penaeus vannamei
GCGTAAGGGCGGAAATGAGGATTCATTTACGGAGGAATACTGTTGGTCTACGCATCAGTAATTTTATTTGCGACAGTAATGAATTAGTATTCGTATGATGATAATGATAATAATAATCAATGGCAATGATAGAAAAGATAATCATTGTAATGATAATGAATAAAAAGCAATAATGAAACAAAAAACATGCCATGAAGACCTGAAATCTTGAATAATCCCGCCATTCTTCATGTTCTGTAAGCCTATATCTTCACTCAAACTTTTTTAATCCTTTATTCTTATTTACTTCGCCCTGTTGCAAAAAAAAAAAAATAAATAAAATCCGAGAAGCACAAAAAATAATAATACTGATAAAATAAATAAAATAAAAAAAAAGGAAAAAGAAAAAATTGTGCGGTCTAATGATGATGTGATGATATGTACAATAATGTTAATAATAATAATAATGATAATAATAATAATAATTATAATAATAATAATAATAATAATGATGATAATAATGATAATAATAATAATAATAATAATAATGATAATAATAATAATAATAATAATGATAATAATAATAATAACAATTATTATTATTATCATCATTATTCTTTTTATTATTATAATCATAATGAAAACGGTAATTATAAAAATAAAATAATAATGACAACAGTAATAACAATGGTAATAATGATAAAGATAATAATAGCAATAACATTAATAATAATAATAATTATAATAACAATAATAAAAATTATGATAATGATTATAATAATAATAATAATGATAATGATAATGATAATGATAATGATAATGATAATGATAATGATAATGATAATAATGATAATGATAATGATAATGATAATGATAATGATAATGATAATAATAATAATAATGATAATAACAGTAATAATAATAATAATGATAATAATGACAATAACAACAAGAACGATACTGCCGACAATAGTAATATTAACAATAACATTAAGAACAATAAAAACAATGATGATCATGATGATAACAATGATAATAATGATATTGGTAAAAAATAATGGTAGAAATAAAAACGCTAATAATAATGATAATGACAAAAATTGGTATCAGTACAATAACAACAACAATTTTACAACAGTGATAAAGATAATGATAATGATAATGATGCTTACAATACTACTGCTGCTACAACTACTACTACTACTACTACTACTAGTAAGGATAATAACATCAATAGCAATAATAATAATAATAATAAGAAGAAGAATAAGAATAAGGATAATAATGATAATGGCAAAAGAGGAAAAATCATAATGATTATACTAATAATACCAATGATAGTCATAACAGTAATGATAACAATAGTAAGGATACTGATAGTAATAATGATGATAATAATATACAATGATAATGTGATAATAACAATAATGATTATCAAAATTAGATCAATGATAAATAGTAATAAGAACACTACTACTAAGACAGCACCTAATAAAAATAATAGCAACAAGAACATATGATAAAAACAAAAGTGATAATGATAACAAAAGAAGGGGAGAAACTGAAAGGGGAATCGAACGTGGTCCTTTTGAACGAAAGATAAGTACGGTATTGAGTGAGCTACCGTGGCTCTGCTCCTGTCTCGTCAGTTGATATATTTAAAGTACAGTCTCGGTGGATGAGGATTAGTATACATATTCAATGTTAGACACAGGTACAAGGAAGCAGTGCGTCCGTGTGTTCTTGTGTGCGTTTACGAGGGTATGTGGGTATGTGTCGGGTATGCGTAAGGGCGGAAATGAGGATTCATTTACGGAGGAATACTGTTGGTCTACGCATCAGTAATTTTATTTGTGACAGTAATGATGAATTAGTATCCTTATGATGATAATGATAATAATAATGATTAATGACAATGATAAAAATGATAACCATAGTAATGATAATGATTAAAAAGCAATAATGAAACACAAAACATGCCATGAAAATCTGAAATCTTGAATAATCCCGCCATTCTTCATGTTCTCTAAGCCTGGATCTTCACCCAAACTTTTTTTAATCGTTTATTCTTATTTTTCTTCGCCCTGTTGCAAAAAAAAAAAAAGAGAGAGAAAAAAAAAACAGAAGCAACCCCCCAAAAAAATGGTGCGGTCTAACGATGATGTGATGATAATGGTATGTACAATAATGATAATAATGATAATGATAATAATAATATTAATAATCATTATTATTATCATTATTATTATTGTTCTTGTTATTATCATAATCATAATGAAAACGGTAATTATAATAATAATAATAATGACAACAGTAATAACAATGGCAATAATGATAATGGCAATAATAATAGCAATAATAATAATAATGATGATGATAATAACAATAATAAAAACAATGATAATAATGATAATGATAATAATGATAATAATAATAATAATAATAATAATAATAACAATAATGACAACAACGATAATGACAACAATAGTAATAATGACAATAACATCAAGAACAATAAAAACAATGATGATTATGGTCATAACAATGATAATAATGATATTGGTAAAGAATAATGATAGCAATAAAAACGATAATAGTAATGATAATGGCAAACATTCGTATCAATACAATAACAGTGACAACAGTGATAAAGATAATAATGATAATGATAATGATGCTAACAATACTACTGCTACTACAACTACTACTACTAATAATAATGATAAGGATAATAACATCAATATTAATATTAGTAATAATGATAATAAGAAGAATAAGGATAAGGATAATAATGATAATGGCAAAAGAGAAAAACATCATAATGATTATAATAATAATAATACCAATAATAATGATAAGAGTAATGATAACAATAGTAAGGATAATGATAGTAATAATGATGATAATAAACAATGATAACAATGATGATAACAACGATAATAATTATCAAAATTAGATCAATGACAAATAGTCATAATAACACTACTACTAAGACAGCATCTAACAAAAATAATAACAACAAGAATATATGATAACAATAAAAGTGATAATAACAAAAGAAGGAGAGAAACTGAAAGGGGAATCGAACATGGTCCTTTTGAACGAAAGATAAGTACGGTATTGAGTGAACTACCGTGGCTCTGCTCCTGTCTCGTCAGTTGATATATTTAAAGTACAGTCTCGGTGGATGAGGATCATTATATATATTTAATGTTAGACACAGATAAAAGGAACGAACGTGCCCTTGTGTTCTTGTGTGCGTTTACGAGGGTATGTGTGTAAGTTGGTGTGGCCAGATGATGATGATGGTAATGATAATGGTGATATGGTAAAACAACAATAATAATGATGATGATAATAATTCTAGTAATAATGATTATTATTATTGCCATTATCATAATAATAACATTAATAATGACAACAGTAATAATGATAATAATAATGATAATGATAATAATAATAGTAATGGTAATAAAGATGATAATAATAATAATGATAATACTGACGAGAACAACAGCAATAACGATAATGATAACAGTAATGGTGATGTTAATGATAATAATGCTAATGCTAATAATGATAGCAATAAAACAATAATAATAATGGCTATAATAGTAATAATGACAATAACAATAAGAACAATAAAGGGCTGATTATAACGATAATGATGATAATGATAGAGATGAAAGATAATAATAATAATAAAAATTATAATGGTAATGATAATGACAAAAATTGTTATCAATACAATAACTGTATTAATTAGGTTATAATAATAATAACAATGATAATGATAATAATGCCAACAATACTACTACTACTACATCAACTACTACTAAGAATAATGATAATAATAATGACAACAGCAGCAACAATGTTAATGATAAAAAAATCATAATGATTATAATAATAAAAAGAAAAATCATAATGGTAATAATGATGAAAAAGAAAAAAAAATGCAATGATAATAATAATAATACCAATCATAATGATAATAGTAGTAATAATGATAATAATGATAATAGTTAAAATAATGATAATAACAATGATGACAACGATAACAACAGCAACAACACCAATGATGATAATGATAATAATAATAATAACAATAATAATAATAATAATAATAATAATAATAATAATAATAATAATGATAATAATATCCAAATAGTAAATGATAAGATATATACACTACTATAAGACAGCACTAAAAAAAAAAGAAAATATTTTTATAATAAATTATATATAACAAAAAAGGGAAACTGAAAGGGGAATAACGTTCCTTTTGAACAAACTAAGTACGTATTGAGTGAGCTCGTGCTTTTCTGTTCGTAGTTTTATTTAAAGTAAAGTCTGCGTTTGAGATAGTTACATATTGAAGGTTACCACTAAAGAGAGTGTCGTTGTTCTTTAGCGTTAAAGGTGTATTGGTCGCTGTACCTAGTGGCAACGAGATTATTTACGAGGAAACTGTTGGCCTAACATCGTATAAGATTATGGAATTAAGGAGAACATATTTTGCGGCATATGGGAACCATAATTAAAGACAATATTCTTGCAATTTCAACAGAAAACTGTCTAAAGCTAAAATTGATCTTGTTATTCTAAGAATAATCTTCGCAAATTTTTGAACCGTTATTCTATTTTCTTCGCCTAGTCGCACTTTTTCTAACGTAAAAATGATAAAGTAGTAGATAATCATTAAACTAATGGAATAGTATTGTTCAGATAAATTTTTTATCATGATTATTAGCGGTTTTTTCAACATGATAGAAGGTAAAATGAGAATGATATGCAGGCATAACATAAGAAAGATATATAACACTACTAACACAACAACACAACAACACACAACAACAATGATATAATATGGTAATAAGCATAACAGAAACAAGATATGCAACATTAATAATGAATAGGATAGAGAAAAAATAAGTGACAAAAAGCATGATATATGGATTGGTCAAAACTATGAACAAAAAGACGAAATGCAATGATAGACAAAATTGGTATAGCAATAGAGCATAACAGGGATAAATAGATGTATATGACAACATCCTGATCACAGACACTTCTCAAATGTAGATATAAGATATAAATTAATAGGTAATAATAAGAAATATAATAAGCATAATGATAACCAGAGTGGCCAAAAGAGTCTGAATAAATGTGTATTGGATTCTTATATGTAATAGTAAAATAAGAGAGAGATTATAGGAGTATAGATAATAAACATGAAACATGAAGATATAACACGAAATATTACAAAAGACATGATAAATAGAATAATAATCTATTTTTACAGCACTAATAAAATATAACAATAAATATTGATAAAAAAAGTGAAAAATACAAATGAGCCCAGAAATGAAAGGGGAATCGAGCTGGTCTTTTGACGAAAGAAAGTACGGATTATATTCATTACTACATAATATCATTTCTATCGTTTTTTTCCACAATATTTTTGAAATCTACTTATTTGAATAAACAGTTTTTACTGTTCCTGACTATAATTTTCGAGTATCCTTATCGTTTTCATTGTAATATTATATTATTATATAATATAATAGTATATCGGTATTACATTACATATTACATATTTTTATATATTAAATCGTATTTACTATTATTGCATTATTATATATATCATAATACCAATGTTATAATAATGATATTATATTAATATTATAATACCGTTATCAATACGATAATAATAATAAAAAAACAATACAATAAAAAATGATAAAGTTATATATAATTATCATTGATACAATAACATATTGTACAATATTACATATTACATTGAGATAATTTAATATTGGTGTAATACAGTAAAGTGTCGATTTTAATATAATTATAATATTTTAATTATTTGCAACAAGGAAAATTTAAGATGAAATAATCAAAAAGTTAATGAAAATATAGGTAAAGAATAATAATAAGAATGATAATAGTTTAGGCAGTTTTGTATTTATAAATAAATTAATAATACATTATATAATACATTTTTATCCATGTAATAAAAAATATAATCATAATATATATAAGAATACAATATCAATATAACAAATGAAATAAAAGCGTAGAATTGATATCTTCGAAATGAAATATTTCGCCTAACATACCCATACATACCACATACTATAATAAAATAAACAAGAAAAGAGTACTAAAATGTAATATTTGACATAAAGGTATAATATCCTAATTACAATGTAATTAAAATAATCACTGATATAATAAGGAATAATAATAATAATATATAATACCTTCTTTTTGTATAATTATCAATTTTATAATCATATATTTTACGAATATAATATTATATAATAATAGAATATTATTATGTTATAATTGCAGTAATAATATATTAATTCATATTTACAAAATTGATAATTAATGTTGTTAATGTATGTTTTACGAAATATTATACAGCATTATTATTACATGTATAAACTATCATTATTATGATTGATAGATAATATGTTATAGTTTTTAATTGGATTTGTTATTATTACCTTAACTATATATAGATTATTAGTCTGTGTTCTTTTTTTACGTATATGTAATAGCTTAGTTAGGTGGATGAGGATTCATAGTAATATGAAGGTTAGACAGTAACTTATCGTGTTTCTTTATCGTTTGTAGGTATTAGTATTTCTTCAATGGAAATGAGGATTCATTTACGGAGGAATACTGTTAGTCTACGCATCAGTAATTTTATTTGTGACAGTAATGATGAATTTGTATCCTTATAATGATAATGATAATAATAATGATTAATGACAATGATACAAATGATAATCATAGTAATGATAATGATTAAAGAGCAAAAATGAAACACAAAACATGTCATGAAAACGTGAAAACTTGAATAATCCCGCCATTCTTCATGTTCTGTAAGCCTATATTTTCACTCAAACTTTTTCAATCCTTTATTCTTATTTACTTCGCCCTGTTGCAAAAAAAATCCGAGAAGCACAAATAATAATAATAATAATAATAAAATAAATAAATAAAAAAAAGGAAAAAGAAAAAATTGTGCGGTCTAATGATGATGTGATATGTACAATACTGTTAATAATAATAATAATAATAATAATAATAATAATAATAATAATAATAATGATAATGATAATGATAATGATAATGATAATGATAATGATAATAATAATAATAATAATAATAATAGTAATAATAATAATAATGATAATAATAATAATAACAATTATTATTATTATCATTATTATTCTTTGTATTATTATAATCATAATGAAAATGGTAATTATAAAAATAACAATAATAATGACAACAGTAATAACAATGGTAATAATGATAAAGATAATAATAGCAATAACATTAATAATAATAATAATTATAATAACAATAATAAAAATAATGATAATGATTATAATAATAATGATAATAATAATAATAATAATAATAATAATAATAATAATAATAATAATAATAATAATAATAATAATAATAATAATAATAATAATAATAATAATGATAATAATAATAATAATAATGATAATGATAATGATAATAATGATAATAATAATGATAATGATAATAACAGTAATAATAATGATAATAATGACAATAACAACAATAGGCTTACAGAACATTGTAATATTAACAATAACATTAAGAACAATAAAAGCAATGATGATCATGATGATAACAATAATAATAATGATATTGGTAAAAAATAATGGTAGCAATAAAAACGCTAATAATAATGATAATGACAAAAATTGGTATCAGTACAATAACAACAACATTTTTACAACAGTGATAAAGATAATGATAATGATAATGATGCTTACAATACTACTGCTGCTACAACTACTACTACTACTACTAGTAAGGATAATAACATCAATGACAATAATAATAATAATAATAATAAGAAGAATAAGAATAAGGATAATAATGATAATGGCAAAAGAGGAAAAATCATAATGATTATAATAATAATACCAATGATAGTCATAACAGTAATGATAACAATAGCAAGGATACTGATAGTAATAATTATGATAATAATATACAATGATAATGTGATAATAACAATAATGATTATCAAAATTAAATAAATGATAAATAGTAATAAGAACACTACTACTAAGACAGCACCTAATAAAAATAATAACAATAAGAATATATGATAACAATAAAAGTGATAATAATAACAAAAGAAGGGGAGAAACTGAAAGGGGAATCGAACGTGGTCCTTTTGAACGAAAGATAAGTACGGTATTGAGTGAGCTACCGTGGCTCTGCTCCTGTCTCGTCAGTTGATGTATTTAAAGTACAGTCTCGGTGGATGAGGATTAGTATACATATTGAAGGTTAGACACAGGTACAAGGAAGCAGTGCGTCCGTGTGTTCTTGTGTGCGTTTACGAGGGTATGTGTGTATGTGTCGGGTATGCGTAAGGGCGGAAATGAGGATTCATTTACGGAGGAATACTGTTGGTCTACGCATCAGTAATTTTATTTGCGACAGTAATGATGAATTAGTATCCTTATGATGATAATGATAATAAAAATGATTGATGACAATGATACAAATGATAATCATAGCAATGATAATGATTAAAAAGCAATAATGAAAAACAAAACATGCCATGAAGACCTGAAAACTTGAATAATCCCGCCATTCTTCATGTTCTGTAAGCCTATATTATCACTCAAACTTTTTGAATCCTTTATTCGTATTTACTTCGCCCTGTTGCAAAAAAAAAAAAAAAATCCGAGAAGCACAAAAAATAATAATAATGATAAAATAAATAAAATAAAAAAAAGGAAAAAGAAAAAATTGTGCGGTCTAATGATGATGTGATATGTACAATAATGTTAATAATAATAATAATGATAATAATAATAATAATGATAATGATAATGATAATGATAATAATAATAATAATAATAATAATAATAATAATAATAATAATAATAATAATAATGATAATAATAATAATAACAATTATTATTATTATCATCATTATTCTTTTTATTATTATAATCATAATGAAAACGGTAATTATAAAAATAACAATAATAATGACAACAGTAATAACAATGGTAATAATGATAAAGATAATAATAGCAATAACATTAATAATAATAATAATTATAATAACAATAATAAAAATAATGATAATGATTATAATAATAATGATAATTAATAATAATAATAATAATAATAATAATAATAATAATAATAATAATAATAATGATAATGATAATGATAATGACAATGATGATCATGATAATAAGAATGATAATACTGATATTAGTAAAACATAATGATAACAATAAAAGCGATAATAGTAATGGTAATGGCAAAAATTGGCATCAGTGCAATAATAGTGACAACAGTGATAAAGATAATAATGATAATGATAATGATGCTAACAATACTACTGCTACTATAACTACTACTAATGGCAAAAGAGAAAAAATCATAATGATTATAATAATAATACCAATAATAATGATAATAGTAATGATAACAATAGTAAGGATAATGATAGTAATAGTGATGATAATATAAACAACGATGATAATAACAACATTAATAATTATCAAAATTAGATTAATGATAAATAGTAAGAACTCTACTACTAAGACAGCATCTAATAAGAATAATAAGAAGAATATATGATAACAATAAAAGTGATAATAATAACAAAAGAGGGAGAGAAACTGAAAGGGGAATCGAACGTGGTCCTTTTGAACGAAAGATAAGTACGGTATTGAGTGAGCTACCGTGGCTCTGCTCCTGTCTCGTCAGTTGATGTATTTAAAGTACAGTCTCGGTGGATGAGGATTAGTATACATATTGAAGGTTAGACACAGGTACAAGGAAGCAGTGCGTCCGTGTGTTCTTGTGTGCGTTTACGAGGGTATGTGTGTATGTGTCGGGTATGCGTAAGGGCGGAAATGAGGATTCATTTACGGAGGAATACTGTTGGTCTACGCATCAGTAATTTTATTTGCGACAGTAATGATGAATTAGTATTCTTATGATGATAATGATAATAATAATGATTAATGACAATGATACAAATGATAATCATAGTAATGATAATGATTAAAAAGCAATAATGAAACACAAAACATGCCATGAAAACCTGAAAACTTGAATAATCCCGCCATTCTTCATGTTCTGTAAGCCTATATCTTCACCCAAACGTTTTGAATCGTTTATTCTTATTTTTCTTCGCCCTGTTGAAAAAAAAAAACCCGAGAAGCACAAAAAATAATAATAATTATAAAATAAATAAGATAAAAAAAAAGGAAAAAGAAAAAATTGTGCGGTCTAATGATGATGTGATGATATGTACAATAATGTTAATAATAATAATAATGATAATAATAATAATAATAATAATAATAATAATAATAATAATAATAATAACAATAATAATAATAATAATAATAATAATAATAATAATGATAATAATGATGATAATAATATTAATAATAATAACAATTATTATTATTATCATTATTATTCTTTTTATTATTATAATCATAATGAAAACGGTAATTATAAAAATAACAATAATAATGACAACAGTAATAACAATGGTAATAATGATAAAGATAATAATAGCAATAACATTAATAATAATAATTATTATAATAACAATAATAAAAATAATGATAATGATTATAATAATAATGATAATAATAATAATAATAATAATAATAATAATAATAATAATAATAATAATAATAATAATAATAATAATAATAATAATAATAATAATAATAATGATAATAATAATAATAATAATAATAATAATAATAATGATAATGATAATGATAATAATAATAATGATAATAATAATGATAATGATAATAACTAATAATAATAATAATGATAATGACAATAACAACAAGAACGATAATGCCGACAATAGTAATATTAACAATAACATTAAGAACAATAAAAACAGTGATGATCATGATGATAACAATGATAATAATGATATTGGTAAAAAATAATGGTAGCAATAAAAACGCTAATAATAATGATAATGACAAAAATTGGTATCAGTACAATAACAACAACATTTTTACAACAGTGATAAAGATAATGATAATGATAATGATGCTTACAATACTACTGCTGCTACAACTACCACTACTACTACTAGTAAGGTTAATAACATCAATGACAATAATAATAATAATAAGAAGAAGAAGAAGAATAAGAATAAGGATAATAATGATAATGGCAAAAGAGGAAAAATCATAATGATTATAATAATAATACCAATGATAGTCATAACAGTAATGATAACAATAGTAAGGATACTGATAGTAATAATGATGATAATAATATACAATGATAATGTGATAATAACAATAATGATTATCAAAATCAAATAAATGATAAATAGTAATAAGAACACTACTACTAAGACAGCACCTAATAAAAATAATAACAATAAGAATATATGATAACAATAAAAGTGATAATAATAACAAAAGAGGGAGAGAAACTGAAAGGGGAATCGAACGTGGTCCTTTTGAACGAAAGATAAGTACGGTATTGAGTGAGCTACCGTGGCTCTGCTCCTGTCTCGTCAGTTGATGTATTTAAAGTACAGTCTCGGTGGATGAGGATTAGTATACATATTGAAGGTTAGACACAGGTACAAGGAAGCAGTGCGTCCGTGTGTTCTTGTGTGCGTTTACGAGGGTATGTGGGTATGTGTCGGGTATGCGTAAGGGCGGAAATGAGGATTCATTTACGGAGGAATACTGTAGGTCTACGCATCAGTTATAATATTTATGACAATGATAAAGATGAAGCAGTATTTTTATGATGATAATGGGAACAATAATTATAATGAGAATGATTCTATAGCAATAATGGAACATAAAACGTGTCATAAATGGCTGAAAACTTGATCTTGTTATTCTTTAAGTCCTATATCTTCACCCCAAACTTTTCGAATCTTTTATTTTTATTTTTCTTCGCCTTGTCGCACCTTTTTTCTGAACAAAAATCCGAGAATAATAATGATAATAGTAGTAATAATATAATAATAATGATAATTATTATTATTATCATCATTATAATTATTATTATTATCATTATTATTCTCGGATTTTTGTTCAACAGTGATAACAATGGTAATAATGAGAATGATAATAATAATGGCAATAATATTAATAATGATAATAATAACAACAACAACAACAACAACAACAACAACAACAACAACAACAACAACAACAATAATAATAATAATGGTAATAATGACAATAACAAAAACAACGATAATGACAACAATAGTAATAATGACAATAACAATAAGAAAAATAAAAATAATGATGATCATGAGAATAGCAATGATAATAATGATATTGGTAGAAAAATAATGATAACAGTAATAAAGACGATAATAGTTATGATAATTACAAAAATTGGTATCAATACAATAAGAGTGACAACAGTGATAAATATAATGATAATAATGATAACAATACTACTGCTACTACAAGTACTACTTTTACAAATGATAATAATAATAAAGATAATGATAATAACATTAATAGTAGTAATAATAATGATAATAATAATAATGATAATGATAATAGTAGTAGTGGCAGTAAAAGAGTAAAAAATCATAATGATGATAATTATAATACCAATTATAATGATAATAGTAATAATAAGAATAGTAATGATAATGATAGTAATAATGATGATAATAAACAATGATAACAATGATGATAATAACAACGATAATAATTATCAAAATTAGATAAATGATAAATAGTAATAATAACACTACTACTAAGACAGCATCTAATAAAAATAATAACAACAAGAATATATGATAACAATAAAAGTGATAATAATAACAAAAGAGGGAGAGAAACTGAAAGGGGAATCGAACGTGGTCCTTTTGAACGAAAGATAAGTACGGTATTGAGTTATTTATTATTATCATTATTATTATCATTATTATTATCGTTTTTATTGCAATCATTATTTTTTACCAATATCATTATTATCATTCTTGTTATCATGATCATCAGTTTTTATTGTTCTTGATGTTATTGGCATTATTACTGTTGTTGTCATTATCGTTGTTGTCATTGTTATTATTATTATTATTATTATCATTATTATTATTATTATCATTATTATCATTATCATTATTATCATTATTTTTATTATTATTATCATCATCATTATTGCTTATTATTGCTATTATTATTATCATTATCATTATTACCATTGTTATTACTGTTGTCATTATTATTGTTATTATTATAATTACCGTTTTCATTATGATTGTAATGATAACAAGAATAATAATGATAATAATAATAATGATTATTATTATTATTATCATTATTATTATTATTATTAACATTATTGTACATATCATTTTCATCACATCATTATTTGACCGCACCATTTTGTTGTTGTTTCTCGGATTTTTTTCTTTTTTTCTTTTTTCAACAGGGCGAAGGAAATAAGAATAAACGATTCAAAACGTTTGGGTGAAGATGTAGGCTTACAGAACATGAAGAATGGCGGGATTATTCAGTTTTCAGGGCATGTTTTGTGTTTCATTATTGCTTTTTAATCATTAGCATTACTATGATTATCATTTTTATCCTTGTCATTAATCATTATTATCATAATTATCATCATAAGAATACCAATTCATCTTTACTGTCGCAAATAAAATTACTGATGCGTAGACATTGAGTATTCTTCCGGAAATGAATCCTCATTTCCGCCCTTACACATACCCGACACATACCCACATACTCTCGTAAACGCACACAAGAACACACGGACGCACTCGTTCGCTTGTACATGTCTGTTTAACAGTAAAGGTTTATAAGTATCCTAATTCACAGACTGTACTTTAAAATTATCAGCTGTTGCTTCTATGGAATAACTTTTTTGTAATATTATAATACATCCTTCTCTTTTGTTATCATTATCACTTTTATTATCATATATTTTTTACGACTATTATTATTATTATTATTATTATGATTATTATTATTGTTATTAGTTGCAGTATTGTTATTATTACTATTCATCATTTACCTAATTTTGATCATTATTATTGTTGTTATTGTTATCGTTGTTATCAGTGTTTATTATTATCATCATTATTATCATTAGTATTGTTATTAATACTATCATTATTATTGGTATTTTTAGCATCATGACTTATTGTTTTACTTTTTATTGTTATTTTTGTTATTATTACCATTAACTTTATTATTATTATTATTATTATTATTATTATTATTATTATTATTATCACTATTATTGTTATTAGCATTACGATTATTATTATTATCATTATTATTAGCAGTAGTACTTATAGTGGCATTATTATTAATATTACCATTATCATTATTTTCTTTATCACGGTTGTCACTGTTATTATTGATTTTTTTCATTGTCATTACCAGTATCATTTTCATTATTGTTATCATTATCTTTTACTAATATCATTATCATTGTTATTATCATCATCATCATTAGTATTGTGATTATTACTATTATAGTCATTGTTATTGTTGATGTTGTTATTATTATGATTATCGTTGTTATTATTGTAATTATTAATATAATTACCTTTACCATTGCTATTACTGTTGTCATTCTTATTATTGTTATTATTAAAGTTATTATTAAGAATAACAGGATTTTTTCAAATGTTCAGCTTTTCATGACATATTTTGTTTCATTATTGCTTTATAGTCATTGTCATTACTATATTTATCATATTTATGTTTATCATTAATCGTTCTTATTATTACCATTGCCATCATCATCATAAAGATACCACTTCATCATTAATAATGTCATAGATACTATTACTGATGCATAGACCAACAGCATTCGTCGGTAAATTTCCGCACTTGCACATACCCGACACATGCACACATACCCTCGCGAACGCACATAAGAACACACGGACGCACACGTTCGCGTGTCTATTTAACATTAGATATTTACACTTATCCTAATCCACAAGGACTGTACTTTAAAATAATCAACTGACGAGACAGGAGCAGAGCCATGGTAGCTCACTCAATACAGTACTTCTCTTTCGTTTAAACGGACCACGTTCGATTCCCCTTTCAGTTACTTCTAAATAATAACTTTTGTTATCATTATCCCTTTGATTGTTATCATATATTTTTTATTGTTATTATTATCGTCTTAATATTATCATTATTATTATTATTATTTTTAATGTTGATCATTATTACTGTTGTTATTATTATCATTATCATTGTTTATTATCATTACTATTATCATTATCATTATTATTGTTATTACTATTATCATTATCATTATTATTGTTATTACTATTATCATTATCATTAGTATTATCATCATGATTTTTTCTTTTTCATTATCATTATAATCTTTTCCTTTTTATTTTCATCATTGTTATTATTATCTTATTATTATTAATACTGTTTTGGTTATTGCCATTATCATTATTATTATTATCATTATTATTATTAGTAGTAGTTGTAGTAGTAGTAGTATTGCCATTATCATTATCATTATTATTATAGTCTTTATCACTGTTGTCATCCTTTACTGTTTTGATAAAAAAAATTGTCATAATCATTACCATTATCATTATTGTTTTCATTATTTTTAACAAAATCATTATTATCATTGTTATTATCATTATCACCATCAGCATTTTTATTGTTATTGTTATTGTCATTCTTACTATTATAATAATTTTCTTATTGTTTTATTGCTATCATTATTAGTATCTTTATTGTTATCATCATCGTTGTTCTTGTTGTTGTCAGTATTATCATCATTACTGCTGCTGTTGTTGTTATGAACACCTTTATCATAATAATTATCATCATTATTATTGTCATTAATATTGTTATCACTGTTGTCATTATTATTATTATAATCATTATGGATATAATTATGATTATAATGATAACAAGGATAATAATATATAATTATCATTTTCATTATCATTATTATAATCATTATTTTAATCATAATGAAACCATATTATCATTATCATTACTTTCATCATCATTAGGCCACGCCCTTAATTTTTTAGTTCATTATTAATAATTGTTATTATTAACACTATCATTATCATAAAAATACCATTTCATCATGCTTACTGTCATGAATATTACTACTGATGTCTTCTTATTCAGTACGCTGATGACTCTCAATTTCTCCACGCTGCCTCTGTTAACAATTTAAATGAGTTAATAGGAAAAGCTAAACAAACCCTAACAGAAGCAAAACAATACTTTGAAATAAATGGTCTAAAGCTGAATCCACAGAAAACACAATGTATTTTCATAGGCAGCCGTCAGAACATTGCAAAAATACCCACAGATACAACTAAAGAATCCCAGGGCTGCTACATTAAACCCAGCACAACAGTAAAAAAAATCTAGGAGTTTACATAGACAGATACATGACATTTGAGACACATATTGACCACATCTACAGGAAAGTAATGGGCACTCTGATATACTTAAATCACATCAAAAATAAAATACCCACAGAAACAAGAATTATTGTTATACAAACACTAGCACTTGGTATAATCAATTACTGCCTAAACATCTGGGGCTCCACAAATAAAACACAAATACAAAGGACACAGAAACTACAGAACTTTGCAGCAAGAGTAGCACTAGGAAATATAAATAAATATGACCACATCACACCACATATCAAAACACTAAAATGGCTAAAAGGGCAACAGAAATACAACTATGACACTTGCATTCTAATCCATAAAATTATACAGGGAATTTACCCAAATTGGCTATTGCGTATACGGACAACAGGTAACACAACGGGTGTCCAAACAAGTCAAAACAACTGCTTATATGTCAAGAGATCAAATACAGAAACTGGGGCTTGAAATGTGCTAATCCGAGGACTGGTGACTTGGAACCAGTTACCCGAAAATATAAGAAATATTTCCAACCAAAAGACATTTAAAACAAAAGTGAAAGAACATCTACTGAAATATCAATATCAGGCGCATAAACATCAAGCCCAGCACGATATTTCAATCATATATGGTATCATTGTTATGTGTAATTTTGTTCCACAAGCATTGTATAATATCTATGTTCATAGCACCCTACTGCATTGTGTAAACACCTTATATGTAAAGAGAATACCCATTGTAATTAATGGAATAAAGTATTTGAATTTGAATTTGAATTTGATGCGTAGGCCAACAATATTCGTCCGTAAACGAATCCTCATTTCCACCCTTACGCATACCCGACTCATACACACACATCCTCCTAAACGCACATAAGAACACACGGACGCCCTCATTCGCTTGTAAATATTCATACTAGTCCTAATAAACAGAGATTGTAATTTAAGCATATCAATTGACCAGAGATATGAAGAGCCACGGTATGTCACTTAAGCCTATATCTCTGTATGTTTGATTACGAACATTTATTTTCTTTACGATATACCTAACGTGAATTTACAATTTAACCATAATAATTCAAATATTACACTCTATTCTTTGCGTATCATCGATTATTAATTCACAAAAGTTAATATTTTCTATGACTGAAGACTTAAAGTATATCTATACCTATCTTTTTCTTTCTATATACATATTAAAAAGGCAAGAATTAAATGTAAGATAAGAAATTAAGCAAGTGAAACAACGTGATGTAAGGAAATGCTTATATTCATATGGACCTTATGAATCTCCATCAAAGATTTTACATTAGTTTAACTTTTCTTTCTTGGTAGTGGATAGAGTCTATTAAATGCCATCGTTCTCACAACTTTAGATAATTCAATATCGTTAATCCCCTACAGTGCAGAATTTAACTCATAATTTCTGTTTTGTTGAAACATTCATGGAAATTTTAAAAGGAACATTTGTCATCGCTTTCTCTCCTTTCTTATTTTCTCTCTACTGTTATTGTTCTTAAAAGATTATAGATATATAAGTAGAGAAGTGCAAAAAGAAAGAGAGACAGATTGTGTTTTGCCATTCATATGTATCTGCGTATGCGTTGCATAAAATATAAACGGGCCTTTCTACGAGAGAAAGAGAGAGAGGGGGGGGGGAAGAGAAAATTCTTTTGTTCTCAGTCAGAACTGTTTATGACTAACCCTTATCGAGCTTTTTGAATTTGTATTGCTTATTTCATATCTTGCCAATAGCCAAGATTAGACTTTTAAATCAAAATCAAACGTTGCCATTGTATAAGCTATAAAATGAAGAACATCATGTGGATAAGTAGAAAGTCACACACACACACACACACACACACACACACACACACACACACACACACATATATATATATATATATATATATATATATATATATATATATATATATATATATATATATACATATCTATGTATATACATATATATACACATGTGTAAAGATATATATATATATATATATATATATATATATATATATATATATATATATATATATATATATATATATATATATATATATATATATATATATATATATATATATATATATATATATATATATCACTTGATCATGGAAGTTATCTGGAATATCTGAATATACACATTAATGTTTTAACATTTATTATTACTCCGCTGTGTTCATTTTGAATTTTCTTCATTACTCGTATCGGCATACACGAAACGAACGATGGAACACAGTTAAAACAATAAACAAAAAACTTCTAATCAAAAATGGACCTACGTGTGATTCCACACTTGGCATGGAACAGACTCGAACGTGGGTCTGCAAATTACTAGACCACAACGTTATCTGTTCCTCCACTTTGACGATCTGTACTTTTTGTTAATTAAGCGGTGAATTTAAACTAAGCTTTTGTTGCATCATCATATGAACGGTGACTGTACATGTATTTGTCTGTTTTACGTATTTTGGCACAAATATACTAAGGCAGTGAAGAGCAATGCAAGAGAGCACTGAGAGTGAGAGAGAGAGAGAGAGAGAGAGAGAGAGAGAGAGAGAGAGAGAGAGAGAGAGAGAGAGAGAGAGAGAGAGAGAGAGAGAGAGAGAGAGGGAGGTAGGGAGGGAGGGAGGGAGGGAGAGAGAGAGAGAGAGAGAGAGAGAGAGAGAGAGAGAGAGAGAGAGAGAGAGAGAGAGAGAGAGAGAGAGAGAGAGAGGGGGGGGGGGGGAGAGCGAAGGGAGAGAGGGAGAGATGGAGGGAGAGAGAGAGAGAGAGAGAGAGAGAGAGAGAGAGAGAGAGAGAGAGAGAGAGAGAGAGAGAGAGAGAGAGAGAGAGAGAGAGAGAGAGAGAAAGAAAGAGAGAGAGAGAGAGAGAGAGAACAATGCATGAGAGCACTGAGAGAGAAAAAAATGAAAGAAATAAAGAGAGAGAGAGAAATAGCAAAGAAAATTGAATAAAAAGTGTAAAGCGAAGAAAAATCATCAGTAACGATAAGTAAATAAAACTAAACCAAATTACAGCAAGTCAGATTAACATTCAAACTAGCATTTGTACAACAGAGAAGACGTGGCGTTAAATTGATAATGATGGGGAAAATATAACGGAGAGAAAGAAAGAGAGAGAGAGAGCGAGAGAGATTTGACCAACCATTTTTAAAAAGCGATAATGATAGCATAATAAAAAATATTGACAATAATGATATATGTAATAAGGGATAATAATATCAGTAACATCAACTATATCGACGAATATAACAATCATAAAACAAGAACAAATATAATGAATCTTATTCTCCTTTGTTTTAGATGAAGAAACTATATCAAACATTAACTCATCCATAGATTCTTTCACTCTTAGGTCTCTTTGTTGAACATGAAAGGATACAAATTTGTGTCGCCTTTGGATTAGGAATTACACAGATCAGGAGGATCAAGACACGCAAATATAAATATATTTATAGATGTGCGTGCGTACATATACATGTTTAAGCCTATAGTTCTGTATGTTAGTTTAAATGTACAAAACGAGATATTCAGCATGTTATAATACTTCGATTATAAGTATTCAAAATTTTAATGCATAACCCAATAATATAATAAGATTTAATTTCACCAGTCATAATATTCAGCTTGACTGAACACTTAAAGCACATATACATCATTTCTGACAAATTAGCACGAACCAAAGGTAAGATTATGACATTAAGCAAGTGAAATGACGTCTAAGAAAATGCTAATACTAATATATACCTTATAACACTCTATCAAAGACTTCAGATTAGTTTTCATTTCTTCGTGATAATGGATATAGTCTAATAAATGCCATCGCTTTCACAGCTATAGATAATTAAAGATCATTATTTCTCTAAAGTACAGAATTCATCTCATTAATAATTTGTCTCGTTGTTGTAACGTTCATGAATTTTCTTAAGACATTATAGATATGTAAGAGATGGCTAAAGAGAAAGGGAGACAGATAACTTGAGTATTCATTTATTCGTATGCCTGCGCAAGTGTTTCATAAAATATAACCAGACCTTTCTACAAGAGAAAGAGAGACGAAGAGAAAATTCTTTTGTCCTCACTCGGAACTCTCTGAAAATAGCCCGTATCGTAATATATTTCATTTGTATATTTAAAATCTTGGCAATAGCTAATATTTGATTTTTAAATCAACATAAAAATTATTGCCATTGTGTGATATAAAATGAAGAATAGCAAGTGGACAAGGAGAAATTGACATGGTGATTGACTGGTAGATAGATATGTAACCGAGCATAGGCATATAGATATATAAACAACTATAAAAAGAAAGGGAGAGATATATAAAACCGTCAAGTCGAATCTCATATCTTGATTTTTATTTATTTCTTTTTTTAATTCCAAGATGAATTATTCGATTATCATTATTGTTGCTGTTGTTGTTATCAACACCTTTATCATAATAATTATTATTATCATTATTATTGTCATTACTATTGTTATTACTGTTGTCATTATTATTGTTATTATTAACATTATGGATATCTTTATGATTATAATAACAACAATGATAATATATAATTGTCATTATTATTATTATTATCATTATCATTATTTTCAATATTATTATACCATATTATCATTATCATTACTATTATCATCATCATCAACTTTATTTGTTGCTTCTCGGATTTTTTCACTAAAAAAGAAAAAAAATAGAGCGACAAAGAGGAAAAATAAGAATAAAGGATTTAAAAAGTCTGGGTGAAGATATAGGGCTTAAGGGGACCGTCTGGTCAGAATAATTTTCCAAGGGCGGATCACAGCCAAAATAATGAATAACGAACTATTTTTAAAGAAAAAAAAAACTAATTAAATACGTAGACATACCATGAATTCTCTTTGCTTATTCGTAGTTCCGGCCAAGAAGACCCTTGCTCCGTGCCACTCACCCAACAAAAGGGATTTCGCATTGATATCAACGAACACATTTCTGATGTTATTTAAAGTCCATTCATTTGTCCCAATGGCGTGCAGAATCTGGTGATACCCGGGGCTAACTCCTTGATTGTGTGCCCCGAAGACTCAAGTGTAAAGCCTAGTTATGAGAAAGTTTAGGAGAAAGGAAGATAATGTGAATATGGAAACAGATACTAAACATGCTTTATTCGATTAAATTAATATTAAAAATCGCTGTCATATTTTGTTTGCCCCCCCCCCTCCCGAATTTGGTATGATAATGGTGATAATGATAACAAAAATAATACGAGGAATTATGATGATAATGGTAATTAAGATAGTGATATGGAGGGTAATTATTATGTTAACGTTAAGAATAATAATGATATTGATAATAATGATAAAAATGATGACAATGATAATGGTACCAATAATACGAGTAATAATGATGATAATGGTAATTATAATAATGATTACTAAGGTAATTATTATATTAACGTTAAGAACAATAATGATAATAATAATGATAAGTGATGTTAATGATGATAGTTATAATATCAATGATGATAGTGATGATAGCAATGATGATAATAACAATAAGTTATAATAATGACAATGTGAAGGTAATTATGATAATACTGATAGTGTTGATAACAAAGACAATGAAGATAATGATAATGATAATTTTAAGTGATAATAACAATTGCACTAGTAATAACGATAATAAAAATAATAATGATAATCATAATCATGATGATGACGATGACGATGATGATGATGATGACGACGGTGATGATGATGATGATGATGATGATGATGATGATAGTAGTAATAATGGCAATGATTATAATATTAGAAATGACAATAAAGTTGATAATGATACTACTACTAATAATAATAATAATGATAAAGATAATGACACTACAAATAATAACAATAATGGTAATAAAAAGGATGAAATTAATATAAGTAATACTGATGGCAATAAAAGTAACAAAGTAACAACAATAATAAGGATAACAACAATCGCAATATCAATATCAACTGTACCTCATCAGTATAGGTTAATTAAAGTCCATCTCGATAT
>NC_091550.1:43622375-43632375 GCF_042767895.1 Penaeus vannamei
TTGGGCGGACTCCTCCTGCGGGCGGCCCCCTCCTCCCCCCCTCCCTCCCCTCCTACCCATTTCACCCAAGACCCCTTTACGAAGGATAGAACAAGTAAATAAATAAAAAGGGAGAAATGCTGGTATATTGGTCTAGTAATTACGTAAGTGAAGTAAATTATTATGAAAATTAAGATACAACAAGAATCATGAAAATATAAAAGATAAAGAAGAATGGAGAGGCAAATAATAATAATATTGATAATAATAATAAGATGCACAACAAGATAAGGACAAAAAAGTAAAGGGTTAGGAATGAGACGACTAAGAATAAACAAAAATTAGAAGAAAAAAAATAAAAAGGGAAACGAGAGAAGAAGAAGAAGAAATGGAAAACGAGAGAAGAAAAAGAAAAGGAAAACGAGAGAAGAAGAAGCAAAGGGAAACGAGAGAAGAAGAAGAAAAGGGAAACGAGAAAAGAAGAAGAAATGGAAAACGAGAAAAGAAGAAGAAATGGAAAACGAGAGAAGAAGAAAAGGGAAACGAGAGAAGAAAAAGAAGAAAAGGGAAACGAGAAATGAAGAAGAAATGGAAAACGAGAGAAGAAGAAAAGGAAAACGAGAGAAGAAGAAGAAGAAGACAAGGAAAACGAGAGAAGAAGAAAAGAAGAAAAGGGCGAAAGAAGAAAAGAGAGAAGAAGAAGACAAAGAAAACGGATGAAACTCAGTCCCACCGCAACACTGGACTCGGTCTGGACGCAGGCGCCGGCGTGTCGGCCCGGCCAGGTGTCTACGAGCGGCCCGCAACCCGTCCGTCCCAGATCGCTTCGGACGTGGGCTCCCTCTTGCCTTCGCTCACGGGCGGGGGGAGGGGGTGGAGGGAGCAAGGAGAAGGGGAAGGGCCAAGGGGGAGGGGTAGGGGGAGAGGGGATGGGGTGGGGGTAGGGGGCCAAGGAGGAGGGGTGGGGGCCAAGGGGGAGGGGTGGGGGTAGGGGGCCAAGGAGGAGGGGAGGGGGCCAAGGGGGAGGGGTAGGGTGAGAGGGTGGGGGCAAGGGGACAGCGACAGGGGGGATGGGGGAGGGGGCCAAGGGGACTGCGGCAGGGGGAGGGGTAGGGGGAGGCGGCAAGGGGTAAGGAGACAGCGGGAGGAGGTGGGGGCCAAGGGGACAGCGACAGGGGGAGAGGGAGGGGGCCAAGGGGGCAGTGATAGGGGGAGAGGGGAGGGGGCCAAGGGGACAACGGCAGGGGGAGGAGGAGGGGGCCAAGGGGACAGCGACAGGGAAAGGGGGGAGGGGGCCAAGGGGACAGTGACAGGGAAAAGGGGAGGGGGAGGGGAAGGGGGCCAAAGGGACAGCGACAGGGGGAGGGAGAGGGCCAAGGGGACAGCGACAGGGGGAGGGTGAGGGGGAGGGGGAGGGGGCCAAGGGGACAGCGACAGGGGGAGGGGGGGAGAGGTTAGGAGACTTTCGCACATAGGTACATATACAAGTACAGCTGACATAGAATATGTAAAAAAGAAAAAAAAAAAAAAAAATGTACTTGCGTTCACATATCGCATACACATAAACACACACACACGCACACATATATACATATATATGTATATGTACATATATATATGTATATATATATGTATATATATATATATATATATATATACATACGTATATACATATATACATATATATATAAATATATATAACATACATATTATATGCATTAATGTATAAATATTTATATATGTATATATATATATATATATATATATATATATATATATATATATATATATGTATATATATAACATATATATAATATATATATGTATAAATATATATATATAAATATATATATATATACATATATATATGTATATATATATATATATATATATATATATATATATATATATGTGTGTGTGTGTGTGTGTGTGTGTGTGTGTGTGTGTGTGTGTGTGTGTGTGTGTGTGTGAAATTCATGTCGAACAAATTGCACAAAAAGGCCTTAACTGAAAAAAAAAACAAAAGAAAAATAGATCCTGATAACAAATCGAATAAATATATACACATATACACAATCCTCCCTCCTCCTTCTCCTGCTAAACACACCTTCAAACGCTTCCAAACGCAGAATCAGAGACTGGAAGCGCCAAGAAAAAAAAAACAAAAAAAAAAACAAGCCTGGGTGCCTCTCCCTTGCTCCTGGATTTCCCCTTTTTTCTAGCCGGCCAGTTTAAAAAGCTCGCTGGGTATGACAACAGCTGGATACGTGTTTTTTTTTTTAAGTTACGTAAATGCGTGGGTGGTTTTGGATTCGTCTCCAGGTACGGCGTTTTATCATTTTCTCGTCGTTCTCGTTATTATCGGGTTTGTTATTCCTTTGCTGTCGGCGTAACGTAGTCATTATCTTTAGAGCTATTTCTGTGTATTGTTGTCATCAAAGATATCATCAAAGAGAGAGAGAGAGAATAAAATAATAGGTAGAAACTTTTGTAATTCTAATCACAGCAAGGAAAGCGGGAAAACAAGATCAAAGAGGAAACTAGGATTAAAAAAAAAGAAAATTGACAAAGAAAGGTAAAAGACAATGAAGGATGCAAAAAGTAGAAAGGGTAAATTGAAAAATAAAGCTGAAAAAATAAAAAGGAATAAATTGGATAGTAATAAAAAGGAAGAAGAAAAGTGGAGAGTAAAGAAAGAGTAAGAAGAAAGCCCAAAGCAATATCTAGGAAAAGAGAAACAAGAAGAAAAGAAGGAAAGGAAGGGAAGACGAAGGAAAGTAAGCAAAAGAGAAGAAGCAGCTAAATTTCCGTGCCGAGGACGCTGGCATCTTCTGGTCCGTCCTTGCGGCTGCGTCCGAGGCTGGAATGTCGTTCTTCGGCTCCGTTTTCTGTGACACCTTTCCACCTCTTGCTCTTTTGTTTGATAAATATTTATTAGCTCATTCCCCTGTTCTTCTTTCGTCTTTGTTTTTACCTTTTTATATCAGAGGGTTTCTGGAGGGTTCGATAAAGAGTCGTGTATGCTCGAGGAATCTTTTTCGAAAGGGAGAGAGGGCTGGTGTAAAAATATTATGATTGGCAACTGGCCTGGGAAGTTTAGTTAGACTCGCGGTCACTCGTTTCAGATACAGTGTCTTGCACGAACAAATAAATGCGTTTGGATATATATGCATACATTCATATAATGCATGAACTGTATTTGTGAAAGTATCGTATTTACTGCCAAGGTTATGTATGCAAAAAGTATTATGATTATCACTTGCACATTTTAAGTGATCTTGTTGTTGCAAAAAAACAACAACAAAAAACAAAAAAATGATAAAATATAAAAATAAAAATGGGTTTTCAGACACCATATTACCTAACTTAAACAAGAAAACTGGAGAATATCTAAAGGATATTTAACAAATAGGTAATGAAATGCAAAATCCAATAAAGAAGCTAATATGAACAAAGACCTGCGTAAATACTCGTGAAACATATCCTCGCGTGCACACTGTGAACATTTCGTTTCTTCGCCAATCTGGGATTCGATTCGTTATATAGTTATTATAATATATCTTCTCTGTGTTCTGGATGTGCATATTATTCTTTACAATAACTATACGTCCTTTGTTGCATTTATATCTGGGGTTTTGTATAAAGTAACTTTGATAGAAAAGGAAGAAGGGAAAGGAGAAGAGGGTTAAAGAACAAAGAGTTAGTGTAAAAGAAAGTGAAGAGGGGATGGCGTGAGACCGAGAGAAGCAGACAAAGAGGAAACAGAGAGAAAAAAAATGACCTAGGAATAGATATGGAGGAAATGAGAAATAGGAACTGGAAACCGAAGCAAAAGAGATAAGGAAGCTAGGAAAAAATATAAGAGAAAAAGTGAAAAAACAGACGTAGAAATAGGACAAAAAGGACACAGAGAAACGTAACGAAAGACAAGGAAGGAAAGACGGAGAGAAGGATGGAGTCAAGACGCCAGGACACCACACCAGAGGCTAGGGCGGAGCGAGAGAAAATACTCAAGGGAACTGACCATTCTCGCAACCTCTGGTTAACGTCCTTGTACGACCCTGGCGGTTCATCTGCCCTTAGGCCCTCCTCCCTCTCCTGCCTACCCCTCCTCACTCCTTTTCTTCCTCCTAGCCTTCCTCTCCCTTCTTATCCTTTCCCTCCTCCCTCTCCTGCCTACCCCTCCTCACTCCTTTTCTTCCTCCTAGCCTTCCTCCCCCTTCTTATCCTTTCCCTGCTCCTCCTCCCTCTCCCTCTCCTGTCTACCCCTCCTCACTCCTTTTCTTCCTCCTAGTCTTCCTCCACCTTCTTATCCTTCCCCTGCTCCTCCTCCTCCCTCTCCTGCCTACCCCTCCTCACTCCTTTTCTTCCTCCTAGCCTTCCTCCCCCTTCTTATCCTTTCCCTGTTCCTCCTCCCTCTCCTGCCCACCCCTCCTCACTCCTTTTCTTCCTCCTAGTCTTCCTCTCCCTTCTTATCCTTTCCCTCCTCCCTCTCCTGCCTACCCCTCCTCACTCCTTTTCTTCCTCCTAGCCTTCCTCTCCCTTCTTATCCTTTCCCTGTTCCTCCTCCCTCTCCTGCCTACCCCTCCTCACTCCTTTTCTTCCTCCTAGCCTTCCTCTCCCTTCTTATCCTTCCTCTGCTCCTCCTCCCTCTCCTGCCTACCCCTCCTCACTCCTTTTCTTCCTCCTAGCCTTCCTCTCCCTTCTTATCCTTTCCCTGCTCCTCCTCCCTCTCCTGCCTACCCCTCCTCACTCCTTTTCTTCCTCCTAGCCTTCCTCTCCCTTCTTATCATTTCCCTGCTCCTCCTCCTCCCTCTCCTGCCTACCCCTCCTCACTCCTTTTCTTCCTCCTAGCCTTCCTCCCCCTTCTTATCCTTTCCCTGCTCCTCCTCCCTCTCCTGCCTACCCCTCCTCACTCCTTTTCTTCCTCCTAGCCTTCCTCCCCGTTCTTATCCTGTCGCTCCTCCTCCTCCCTCTCCTGCCTACGCCTGCTCACTCCTTTTCTTCCTCCTAGCCATCCTCTCCCTTCTTATCCTTTCCCTCCTCCCTCTCCTGCCTACCCCTCCTCACTCCTTTTCTTCCTCCTAGCCTTCCTCCCCCTTCTTATCCTTTTCTTCCTCCTAGCCTTCCTCCCCCTTCTTATCCTTTCCCTCCTCCCTCTCCTGCCTACCCCTCCTCACTCCTTTTCTTCCTCCTAGCCTTCCTCCCCCTTCTTATCCTTCCCCTGCTCCTCCTCCCTCTCCTGCCTACCCCTCCTCACTCCTTTTCTTCCTCCTAGCCTTCCTCTCCCTTCTTATCCTTTCCCTGCTCCTCCTCCTCCCTCTCCTGCCTACCCCTCCTCACTCCTTTTCTTCCTCCTAGCCTTCCTCTCCCTTCTTATCCTTTCCCTGCTCCTCCTCCTCCCTCTCCTGCCTACCCCTCATAACTCCTTTTCTTCCTCCTAGCTTTCCTCCCCCTTCTTATCCTTTCCCTGCTCCTCCTCCTCCCTCTCCTGCCTACCCCTCCTCACTCCTTTTCTTCCTCCTAGCCTTCCTCCACCTTCTTATCCTTCCCCTGCTCCTGCTCCTCCCTCTCCTGCCCACCCCTCCTCACTCCTTTTCTTTCTCCTAGCCTTCCTCCCCCTTCTTATCCTTTCCCTGCTCCTCCTCCTCCCTCTCCTGCCTACCCCTCCTCACTCCTTTTCTTCCTCCTAGCCTTCCTCCACCTTCTTATCCTTTCCCTGCTCCTCCTCCTCCCTCTCCTGCCTACCCCTCCTCACTCCTTTTCTTCCTCCTAGCCTTCCTCTCCCTTCTTATCCTTTCCCTGCTCCTCCTCTTAGCTCTCCCTTCCCTACACTCCTCACCCCTCCTTTTCTTCCTCCTAACTTTCCTCCTTCTTCTTATCCTTCCCCTGTTCCTCCTCCTCTCTCTCCTGCCTACCCCTCCTCACTCCTTTTCTTCCTCCTAGCCTTCTTCCCCCTTCTTATCCTTTCCCTGCTCCTCCTTCTGTCCCTCCCTTCCCTACCCTCCTCACCTCTCCTTTTCTTCCTCGCCTTTCTTATCCTTCCCCTGCTCCTCCTCCTAGCTCTCCCTTCCCTATCCTCCTCACCCCTCCTTTTCTTCCTCTCCCTTTTTATCCTTTCCCTGCTCCTTCTCCTAGCTCTCCCTTCCTTACCCTCCTCATCCCTCCTTTTCTTCCTCTTAACCCTCTTTCTACTCTTATTACTACTGTTCCTCCTGATCCGCATCCTCTCCCTGTCCCTTATTATCCATCTTCACTTCTGATTTATCCTATCCCTCTTACCCCACTGCTCTCCCGCTCGTTTTCTTTATTTTCTACTATCCCTACTCCTTCTTACTTCTCTCCCTTTTACTCCCTTTCTTCATCTACTCCTACTCCTCTCTCCTCCACTCCCTTTTTTTCATCTGCTCCTACCCATACTCCTTTCCCCTCCACTCCTTTTCTCCATCTACTCCCCTCCTTTTCTTTATCTACTCTTTCTTACTCTTCTCCCCTCCTCTCCTTTTCTTCATCTACACCTACCCTACTCCTTCCTACTCCTCTCCCCTCCTCTCCTTTTCTTCATCTACACCTATCCCTACTCCTTCCTACTCCTCTCCCCTCCACTCCTTTTTTCCATCTCCTCCTTCCCCTCCTCCTCCTTTGTGTTCGCTCGTCTCTTCTTCCTAGTCCTGCTCCTACTCATACTTTTGCTCCTTCTCCTCCCTTCCTTCCCTTCTCCTGCCTACCCCTTCTCACTCCTACTTATTCTTTTCTCCTTTCTAGCCCTTCTTCTTACTCTTATTTCTTCCTCTTCTCATACCTGCCCATTCCTTGTCCTTGTTTACCCACTTTCTCCTATTCCTTTCCTTCGTACTCTTCTCCTTTCCCTTTCATAATATCTTCGTCTTTCGTATTACTCTTTTCTCTTCCCTCTTTATCCTTCTACCATCTCCGCTTTATCTTACAATTTTTTCATCCTTTCATTCTTGTCTTCTCTCATTCTTCTTGTTTCAGAGTTTTTTTTCTTCTTTGCAACTGTTTCCCCTACCTCTCCTCTTCCTTTTCGTTTGCCTTATTTCTTTATTTTTTATGTTTTTAGGACTGTCTTTTCATAATAACTTGTATTCTGATTACTTTGAAAAGAACTGTATGCTAATTTTGATCTGTTATCGAAGTTGAAGAGGATTTATCGACGTATAGTAAAGGGTTACGTTAGAGATCCTTTGCATAGTGCATAGACTTCTTGAAAATAATGAAAATAATTGTACACACACACACACACATACATATATATGTGTGTGTGTGTGTGTGTGTGTGTGTGTGTGTGTGTGTGTGTGTGTGTGTGTGTGTGTGTGTGTGTGTGTGTGTGTGTGTGTGTGTGTGTGTGTGTGTGTGTGTGTGTGTGTGTGTGTGTGTGTGTGTGTGTGTGTGTGTGTGTGTGTGTGTGTGTGTGTGTGTGTGTGAAAGAAAGAAAATGAAAGAATATAGAAATATAGAAAATTCTTTGCTTCTTTGACTCTTCATAATTCTTTCGATTTATTCACCGTAAGTACAGTTGCATGTTACCAAAGACTTGTGTAATGGATTTTTAAAGCTTCTGGAATAAACTCTATCCATAGACATGTATTAATTCAGGAGTTGTAGATATACTGTGAGAATTTTTGACAAAATCGCCAACTTTGTAGTCATTCTGGACACCAACCAAAGGAGGACTGAAGGAGGGAAGATAGAAAGAGTGAAGGGGAATTAAAGAGGATAGAAGGGTGAAAATGAAGAAGTCCAAAGGGAGGTAGTGAAAAAAAAACTAAATAAATAAATAAAAAAGGAATCGGAGGACAGGCGAGGGGAAGGGAGGAATGAGAATAAACAAGTGGAAAGGGAGGGAGGAGGGTAAAACCCACGTCAGAGGGGAGGGACGGAATAGAGGGTGTGGAGAGGGAAAGAAATTTATGTTCTAACCGACAGTTTTGACTTTCCTTCCCCTCCCCCCTTTTACCTTCCTCCTTCCCCTCCCCCCTTCACCTTCCTCCTTCCCCTTCTCGCTTTCATTTTCATTCTTTCAGGATTTTTCTATTGATAATCCTTATCATTATCATCATTATCATTCTTGTTAATGCTATTGATTATGATTATGATTATGATCACTTTATGATGATGATTACTGCTATTACTGAATGTTATTTTTACTATTGTGAGTCCTCTTTTTTGCTATTATCACCCTTACCACACTCGTCAGCAGGGCAGCAGCTCGCCGGATTGAAGGCTATAGTGTCCTGTCAGCTCAAAACTGTATGGAAAACATGAAATTTTAAAAACCGAGAGACTGGAGAATTAATGTCTAGGTTATGTAGCGATGCAGTTATTCTTACAATTTAACCCTAAAGGATGGTATTTGTTTACCATTATCCTATTTTTATTACTTTTGGTGTCGTCGTTATTATTGTTATCGTCACTAAATAACACTATGACAAAAATAGAATCTGGATATTGATACTAATGACTAACATTGATTCACTAGTGTAAGATGTTTTGCTATCGGCCTTACTAATGAAACCAATTATTTTATACTTTATTCTTTAAAATCATATAAAAATATGCAGTGTAGAAAATTAACACCAATAGAAAAAAAAATATGTACGATAAAAAGAAAATATATATGCTGATACTGAAAAAAAAAAATCATAAAGACTAGTCCTATGCCAATTATTTCATATCTTTTCTTAAAAATCATATAAAAATATGCAGTGTAGAAAATGAAAACCAATATAAAAAATATAAATACGATAATAAGAAAATATATATGCTGATACTAAAAAAATCATAAGACTAGTTCTATGCTAATTATTTCATATCTTTTCTTAAAAAATCATATAAGGAATATGCATTGTAGAAAATGAAAACCAATATAAAAATATAAATACGATAAAAATATATATATATGCTGATACTAAAGAAATAAATCATAAAGACTAGTCCTTTGCCAATTATTTCATATCTTTTCTTAAAAATCATATAAGGAATATGCAGTGTAGAAAATGAAAACCAATATAAAAAATATAAATACGATAAAAAGAAAATATATATATACTGATACTAAAAAAAATCATAAAGACGAGTCCTATGCCAATTATTTCATATCTTTTCTTAAAAAGTATATAAAGAATATGCAGTGTAGAAAATGAAAAACAACAGAAAAAATATGTACAATAAGAAGAAAATATTATATGCTGATACTAAAAAAAATAAATCATAAGGACTAGTCCAATGCCAATTATTTCATATCTTTTCTTAAAAATCATATAAAAAATATGCAGTGTAGAAAATGAAAACCAATATAAAAAAATATGTACGATAAAAAGAAAATATTATATGCTGATACTTAAAAAAATAAATCATAAGGACTAGTCCAGTGCCAATTATTTCATATCTTTTCTTAAAAATCATATAAAAATATGCAGTGTAGAAAATGAAAACCAATATAAAAAATATAAATACGATAAAAAGAAAATACATATATGCTGATACTTCAAAAAAAATTATCATAAAGACTAGTCCTATGCCAATTATTTCATATCTTTCTTAAAAATTCAGTGTAGAAAATGAAAACCAATATAAAAAATATAAATACGATAAAAAGAAAATACATATATGCTGATACTTCAAAAAAAAATCATAAAGACGAGTCACTGCCATGTTTCCTCAACACAAAAGCCCGTACCCGCCAAACTGCCGCCACTGTTGCCATAACTCCTGCCACTGTCTGTCTCTTCGTCCTTGTCTGACCTCGCCTCCAGGGACGAGGGGGGGAGGGGGGGGAGGGGGGGGCTATCCTTTCGTCTGCTGCCGAAGGAATGTCCGGAAGGCAACGCTTTGTGCTCGCTAATTACTTTCTAACGGGGAATCTTGGCCGTGTTGGGGAGACTCTAGGCCTTTACTGTATGTTCTTATACATATACGTACATATATATATATATATATATATATATATATATATATATATATATATATATATATATATATATATATATATATATATATA
>NC_091550.1:43647375-43654875 GCF_042767895.1 Penaeus vannamei
GTGTCATCTATATACCTTTTGTAGAAAATTGTTTTGGAATTAACTGGGCAATTATTTAATCAATTAGGTTCGTGATTTATAGGAAAGTATTGCATAACTTGGGCCAAGAGGTGAACCCTGAGCAACACCGTCAATTTGGGTCTACAATTGGTTGTCAAAGGTAAAAACAGAGTCTTTTGTGGTAACATTTAAAAAATTATTCAACCGTTTTTTGTTTAGACCAAATTATGATAAAGATTCATGCGATAAAGTAACATAATCTGTGTGGTTTCTGACAGAGGAACGTTCGTAAATAATGATTCAACGTCAAAGATGGCCATTATTGATAACTCTTCAATGTTAAGTTGTTCGAGTTCGTTCAGGAAATCCAAAGTGTTGGCATTGTTGTACTCATTTGTGATAAGAGTTGGACGATTCGGACGAGGAATTTAGCCGCCAGGTTATGATTGAATGTGTTAATTTGAGGATACAATAGGTCTGAGAGGTATAACGATCTTGTGAACTTTGGGGAGTTCATTAAAGCATCTGGGACGAGAGCCAGAAGCAAGATTGGAATTATATCTGCGAAACATTTTCATTTTTTGAGACTATGGCTCCCGAGTAGAAAATCAACTACTGAAATTATATGTATATATATATATATATATATATATATATATATATATATATATATATATATATATATATGTGTGTGTGTGTGTGTGTGTGTGTGTGTGTGTGTGTGTGTGCATGTATATATACATACATACATACACACATATATATATATATATATATATATATATATATATATATATATATATATATATATATGTTTATATATACATATGTATATGTAAACACACACACACACACACACACACACACACACACACACACACACACACACACACACACATATATATATATATATATATATATATATATAAATATACATATACATATATGTATGTATGTATGTTCATATATACATGTTCATGTATTGTAACAGGAACAACGAAGGGAAGGGCAAGAAAACACACGAATATGCCGAAGGCCTTTTCGCTATTGCTTCGCCAGGGCCTATGCCCTGACGAAGCAATAGCGAAAAGGCCTTCGGCATATTCGTGTGTTTTCTTGCCCTTCCCTTCGTTGTTCCTGTTGCAATCTGTCCACCATGAATTCCACACATGTTCATGTATACATATGTATATGTACACGCACATACACACACACATGCGATGTATTAGGAATAAACGGAAAAATACAAGATAAAAAGCTTCTTAAGAATAATCACACCATCAGGTCGTTTCTTGAAAGGTTTAAGGTCATACTCGAAGACCGGTTCCCTGAAGCCTCCGTCCCTGTTAACCTCTTCGCCGGCGGCTCGTAAGTCGCTTGGAAAAGGTACTTTGGCCTCTGTGCACTTCGTTTGCTGTTTTGGCTAATTTTTTTTATTTTTTCTTCTTATTTTTTCGTTCTTCCTTTCTCTCTCCCTCTTCTTTTTCTTTTTATCGGTGGGGAGGGAGGGGGAGGGGGATTATATTTTCTTTTCTTTCTGTTTTTCTCGCTAGCATGGTTATGATAATCGCTATTGCTGTTAGTGCTTCCCTCTTACTGTGTTTCTAATCCCTCTCCACCTCTCTCTCTCTCTCTCTCTCTCTCTCTCTCTCTCTCTCTCTCTCTCTCTCTCTCTCTCTCTCTCTCTCTCTCTCTCTCACTCACTTTCTCTCTTTCTCTCTTTCTCTCTTTCTCTCTTTCTCTCTCTCTCTCTCTCTCTCTCTCTCTCTCTCTCTCTCTTTATTCTCTCTCTCTGCTTATCTATCTCTTTCTCTTTCTCTCTATCCATCTATTTATTTCGCTCCACCTTTCACTATACCTATCTATTTATCAAACTATCGATCAGTTTTTGTCGAAGCCTTCTTCTCTTTCTTCTCCTCCTTCCCTCTCTGTTCTCTCCCTTGCCTCCACTCATCTCCATTCCTCCAACACTTTTTCGTCTTCGAGAGGGAGAGAGAGAGGAAGGAGGAGGGAAGGGTCACAGGTCACGCTAAGACAAAGGATTCTCGCAGTTCAGGTGAAGAAGGACTCGGAGGATTTTTGAAACGAGCGATTCCTTAAGGTCAGTCAACTTCTTGGACAAGATTCGTGGCTAATGGAAACAGAGAGAATTTTAAGATATGCCATAACATTAAGATCGGGATATAAAGCGGCACCGATATGATATATTCAGACGAATCTATCGACTGTGATTGAGTAAATAAGGAATAATTTAATAACTAGGTATATCAGAAAGAGGGAAATGAATCGCATGGAAGACAAACGGTGAAATCACGGAGAGAAGGAAAGGAAGAAAAAAGGTTTGCATTCCAGGTAAAAGGACGTCTGTACATGTAGATGAGGAAGCGACGATAAGACGCTGAAATGGTTTCCTGTTTGGAGTCCTTCCCTCCTTCGCAATGCTAGGAGGCACGCAGGATGTGCGAGGAGCCGGATGCTGTTGTGCAGTGTTGGGGGAGGGAGAGAAATCGAGGGTAGGAGGAAAAGGAGGATAAAAAATGAGACAAAGCAACAAGGATTAAGCAAGGGAAGGGAGATACAGAGAGAGAGAGACAAGGAGAGAAAGCAAGGGAGAGGGAAAAAGAAAGGAGAGACAGGCAGAGAGAATAATACAGCACATGCTATCCCAGCCCTTTCATGATCCTTGCACCCAGGGAAGCTTCAACGGGGATGGGTCTTTACAGTCCTCTAAATGTGGCCGTAAATGTGATCAGTCTTGTGTGGAAGCGGTGTGTGGGTCCCCATAACTTGCCAATCTACAATCCTCGCTTGCTTAGGTCTTCGCTTGTTTAGGTCTTCGCTTGTTTAGGTCTTCGCTTGATTAGGTCTTCGTTTGTTTAGGTCTTCGTTTGTTTAGGTCATCGCTTGATTAGGTCTTCGCTTGTTTAGGTCTTCGCTTGTTTAGGTCTTCGCTTGATTAGGTCTTCGTTTGTTTAGGTCTTCGCTTGTTTAGGTCTTCTCTTGTTTAGGTCTTCGTTTGTTTAGGTCTTCGTTTGTTTAGGTCTTCGCATGTTTAGGTATTCGCTTGTTTAGGTCTCCGCTTGATTAAGTCTTCGCTTCTTTAGGTCTTCGTTTATCTAGGTCTTCGCTTGATTAGGTCTTCGCTTGTTTAAGTCTTCGCTTGTTTAGGTTTTCGCTTTTTAGGTCTTCTCTTATTTAGGTCTTCGCTTGTTTAGGTCTTCGCTTGTTTAGGTCTTCGCTTATTTAGGTCTCCGCTTGTTTAGGTCTTCGCTTGTTTAGGTCTTCGCTTGCTTAGGTCTTCTCTTATTTAGGTCTTCGCTTGTTTAGGTCTTCTCTTATTTAGGTCTTCGCTTGTTTAGGTCTTCGCTTGTTTAGGTCTTCGCTTGTTTAGGTCTTCGTTTATCTAGGTCTTCGCTTGTTTAGGTCTTCGCTTGTTTAGGTCTTCGCTTGTTTAGGTCTTCGCTTATTTAGGTCTTCGTTTGTTTAGGTCATCGCTTGTTTAGGTCTTCGCTTGTTTAGGTCTTCGCTTGTTTAGGTCTTCGCTTGTTTAGGTCTTCGCTTGTTTAGGTCTCCGCTTGATTAGGTTTTCGCTTCTTTAGGTCTGCGCTTGTTTAGGTCTTCGCTTGTTTAGGTCTTCGCTTGTTTAGGTCTTCGCTTGTTTAGGTCTTCGCTTGATTAGGTCTTCGCTTGTTTAGGTCTTCGCTTGTTTAGGTCTTCGCTTGTTTAGGTCTCCGCTTGATTAGGTTTTCGCTTCTTTAGGTCTGCGCTTGTTTAGGTCTTCGCTTGATTAGGTCTTCGCTTGTTTAAGTCTTCGCTTGATTAGGTCTTCGCTTGTTTAGGTCTTCGTTTGTTTAGGTCTTCTCTTATTTAAGTCTTCGCTTGTTTAGGTCTTCGCTTGTTTAGGTCTTCTCTTATTTAGGTCTTCGCTTGTTTAGGTCTTCTCTTATTTAGGTCTTCGCTTGTTTAGGTCTTCGCTTGTTTAGGTCTTCGCTTGTTTAGGTCTTCGCTTGTTTAGGTCTTCGCTTGTTTAGGTCTTCGCTTGTTTAGGTCTTCGCTTGTTTAGGTCTTCGCTTGTTTAGGTCTTCGCTTGATTAGGTCTTCGCTTGTTTAGGTCTTCGCTTGTTTAGGTCTTCGCTTGTTTAGGTCTCCGCTTGATTAGGTTTTCGCTTCTTTAGGTCTGCGCTTGTTTAGGTCTTCGCTTGATTAGGTCTTCGCTTGTTTAAGTCTTCGCTTGTTTAGGTCTTCGCTTGTTTAGGTCATCGCTTGTTTAGGTCTTCGCTTGTTTAGGTCTTCGCTTGTTTGTTTAGGTCTTCGCTTGTTTAGGTCTTCTCTTATTTAGGTCTTCCCTTGTTTAGGTCTTCGCTTGATTAGGTCTTCGCTTGTTTAGGTCTTCTCTTATTTAGGTCTTCGCTTGTTTAGGTCTTCGCTTGTTTAGGTCTTCGCTTGTTTAGGTCTTCGCTTGATTAGGTCTTCGCTTGTTTAGGTTTTCGCTTGATTAGGTCTTCGCTTGTTTAGGTTTTCGTTTGATTAGGTCTTCGCTTGTTTAGGCATTTCAAAAGTTTTTAAGATTTTTCCACTTTGGTGATTTGTTCTATCATGAAGAAAGCAATCAGGCAGAAAGACAGTTGTCATTTGTATCACGTGTTCATGAAAGTGACACCGGCCAAAGCAGCTGAAGTCCTTGTTTCAAAGCCTTTAGAATTCTCTCCTGAATATCGAATTTTCTTTTCTTTCAGATTGAACCGAGTATCACCCTGTTTTATATTTGACTATTGTGCAAGATTGAACCGAGCATCGCCTTTTTTTATATTAGACTATTGTGCAAGACTAAACAGACTATCACCATTTTTTATATTAGACTATTGTGCAAGACTGAACAGAGTATCACCCTTTTTTTATTAGGTTATTGAGCAGGATTTGAACATCATGCGAAAGGTAAGATAAATGCCACACTTTCGGAAAGGATTTGACTTGGGATCCTGAAGAAGGTCCGCTGAATTCCGAAAGCTCACCAATACAGACGGACCTGCAGTGCGTCGTGACCTGTCGAAAAATCGCGGAAAGGATCTATCCCAAAAGCTAAAACAAGGGAAAAAAAGGCGAATTCCTAAGTGAAGTTTACACAGATGGACCTGCAGTGCGTCGTGACCTGTCGAAAAATAGAATCTATTCCAAAAGATAAAAGATAAAGAGAAAAAAATTGGCGAATTCCTAAGTGAAGCAAAGCTCACCAAAGTCACTCATCCTCGTCTAACCTCAGATGAACCTGCAGTGTGTATGTGTGACCTTCAGGAAGGTCGTGGAAGGGTGAGAAGGGAAGGGTGAAGAGCATGGGTATAGTGTAAGGTACAGTTGCCAGGGTGATGGAAGAGAAGGGCGAATATTCGTCAAAGGAAGGAAGAGGTTTAGGAACGATTTATGCTCATACGAATAATAGACGAAGAATAAAAAAAGGTAAAGGAATATGTTTTAGGTTTTAAGAAAGAACACGCTTGTGACATTAGCGTGAAAGTCAGATTAAAAAATGGAATTAAGAAACGACAAAGGAAACATCAAACAACAAAAATGCCAAATGCCAAAGGGAGGCATCTTCATTTTATTACATCTGCAAGACGTTGGTTATTGCAGGTACTGTTGTTGCAAATCTTCAACTATTCTTAGCTTTTTCATCGTAATATGGGAGTGTTTTAATACTCTGATCTTAGCTTAATTCCTTTAATTTAGAAAATACCAAACAACACACATAAGACAGTAAAAGCCAGAGGAAATTCAAAACATCTTAAAGAAAGAGTTAGATTTGCCCATCATTGAACATTTCCTTGGAAATTTTTCTCAGAAAATAAGGGAAAGGAAGGAGAGGAGATGATGATAGGATAGAGGAAAGGAGAAGAAGGGTGGAAGAGGGAAGGAGATATGGGATAGGCAGGGGTGGGTGATAGGGGGGGGCGGAGGTGTGGAGGAGGGGGTGGGGGATGGAGAAACCGTAAGGAAGGGGAAAAATTCATTTAAAAAATTATAGCTAGCAGGGATACATTTAAGGTCACATATTGTATATTGCAAAATATAATAATATACTTCCCCCCTAAGTTAAGAGGTGTTATTTGTGTTATTATTATTGTTATTATTATCATTATCATTATCAGTTTTGTTATTATTATTATCAATGATATCACTATCATTATTATTACTTTTTATTTTTGTTGTTATTTATTATATTATTTTCATTATTATTATCATTTTTGTTAGTAGCAGTAGTAGTAGTAGTATCGTGTTCATTATCATTATTATTATCATGATTATTACTATTATCATGATTATTATCATGATTATTACTATTATCATGATTATTATCATCATAACTATTGTCATTACTAATGATGATAATAATGATAACAATAATAGCAGTAGTAGTAGTAGTAGTAATAGTATCATTATGATTGTCATCCTTATTAATATTTTCATTATTATTGTTGGTAATAGTAGTAATAGTAGTATCGTTATCATTTGTAGTATAAGTATTAGCGCTTTGATAATTGCTATTAACGCTATAAATAGCACCACTTATAATAATAATAAAAATTGTTATCGTTGTTTTTATTATCATTACTATTATCTTTATTATTACTGTTATTATCATGATTATTTTCGTTGTCAACATCATTATCATTATCATCATCATCATTATCATTAATGGCACTGCTATCACCATTATGATTATCACAACAACCATTAGCACCATTATGATCGCATCCATTAGTGTAACTGTCGCCACAGCAATTTCTACTGCCATAGTTGCCATTACTTTTTACAGTTACCGATTCCCTTATTTATTCATTTATCTCTCCCTCCTTTACATTATAAACCAGAGAGTAAATATGATATATTTAAATATATAAAAATAATATGATAGCCTCTATCCTCGCTGTCGTTATATTCATCTTTGTTGTCACTTTGTAATAGTAATCTAAATGATGTCATTTTGGTTGTTTTTAGAGTGTGACGAAAGAAGGAAGAAGAGGAGGAAGACGAAGGTGACACAAAGACACAGACAAAGAGTTGCACTTTTGACAGCCTCTATCCTCCCTGTCGTTACATTAATCTTTGTTGTCACTTTGTAATTGTAATCTAAATCATGTCATTTTGGTTGTTTTTAGAGTGTGACGAAAGAAGGAAGAGGAGGAGGAAGACAGAAGGTGACACAGAGAGGTTGCACTTTTGACCGCAAGTGAATCCCCGGCATTTGTGTTGTGAAACTTCCTCGCCCCCCCCCCCCCCACCCACCCCCCGGTCGACTCTTCTCCACCTCCTCTGCTTACGCCTCTTCTCCTTATCGTCCTTCTTCTCATAATTCTTCTTTTATTCTTATCCTCATTCTCATCGTCGTTATACTATTACTCCAACTGTACCTCTATTTCTGTCTTATCATCATTCTCGTCTTCTTTATTACTTCAATTGTACCTCTATTTCTGTTGCTATTAGAATTACATTCTCTTCTTCATC
>NC_091550.1:43664875-43666018 GCF_042767895.1 Penaeus vannamei
TAATAATAAAATTGAAAAAATTCAGGGAGAGATCGGGAGAGAGAGTGAGAGAAAGGAATGAAGCAAGATAGAGAGAGGGAAATTAAGCAACAGAGAGAGAGAGAAAAACGAATAAAAGAGAGAGAGAGAGCGAGCAAGAAAGAGAGAGAGAGCAAAATAAATAAAGAGAGAGAGAGCAAAATAAATAGCCAAAGAGAGAGAGAGAGCAAAATAAAAAGACAAAGAGAGAGGGAGAGAGAGAAGAAGAGCAAAAGACATAAAAAGACAAGGGAAGGCAAAATAAAAAGACAAAGAGAGAGAGAGAGAGAGAGATTTCCTCGGCGCAACGGGAAAGCGCGTCCAGTGACATTCCTCCGCCTGACCTTGATCTCAAAACGTACCCTCGACAAGTTGACTGGTTAGTGTTGTGTAATTATTATTATGATTAGTAATAAATAATAGTAACAACAGTAATAATACTGGTAATGAATACGGTATCAATGATGATGATGTAGATAAAAGATATATCAGTAACGTTAGTGATAATGATAACCATGATACTAATGATAATAGCAAAATTGAAAAACATAAAATAATGATAATAATGATAATAATAATAATAGAAGGATATTATTGATTAGAGGGGAGTGTAACAGAGGAAGATTATAAAAATGAAAGGATGGGAAATTATTTGTTTATGTCCTAGGAAAAATCATGGAAAGAACACTGATAGACTGGGTGTGAGGGTCTCGATTCCATCTCATATATAATTTTATTTTGTTTATTGAAATGTTTATTGTCTTATTATTAGTAGAAAAAGGGGAGGGTATAGAGCTAACCTTAAAAATTAGTTAAGTTAGTCAAGAATATTCCTTGTTTAAAATATATTAATTACTAAGTTTTACAGAATAATATGCCACATGGTTTGTTTATTGAATAAAATATTAATGGTTAAACTGTTTCTATGATTTAATAATAGACACACTCAACAATGAATTCATTTCCCAACCCACGAGCCTAAATATAAAGACCGTTAGGTTAGCTACCCAAAGAAATTTAATGGTCAAGGAAATGCAGTTAAATAGGCCTACATTTAAATAAACTTTAAAAAAATAATAATAATAATATGACAGGTGTGTGTGTGTGTGCATATTATATATATAT
>NC_091550.1:43666518-43676518 GCF_042767895.1 Penaeus vannamei
TATAATAATATATATATTTACGTATATGATTATATACGTGCATATATACATACATATATATATATATATATATGTATATATATATATATATATATATATATATATATATATATATGTGTGTGTGTGTGTGTGTGTGTCTATATAAACGTATGTATTTATATATGTATATATGTGTGTGTGTTTGTGTGTGTGTGTGTGTTTGTGTGTGTTTGTGTGTGTGTGTGTGTGTAAATCTCTCTCTGTATAGCGGTACCATTCTCTGGTAATACAATACAGTTTGCTTGTATTGCAGTCAAGAAAGTCAGTTCTTTCTTTGCACAAATTGTCCAGTAAATTAATGAATTAAACATTATCCCGTTTTCGACAAAACATTGGGGGACTCCTGAGTCCTAGGGACTTAGGAGTTCCTTAAAGGAGAGACTGAAAACAATTCAACACAAATATTTGTGAAAAACGATGAAAATGGATAAAAATCCTATCAAGAATAAGTAAGACATAATTGGGGAAAAAATTGAAGAGTAATAAAAGAGTGGCAATTGACCAAGAAGAATAGGGAAGTGGTTACAAAAAGAAGAAGAAAATTGAAAATTGAACCAACCAATAAGAAAAAAAGGACCAAAAAACAGGAAGACAGCATATTGTTATTACAGCAACAATTACCATTGACAAATGGACTCTTGTAATCCAGAGGACAATAGACTAATTTGCCTTTAAGAAAGGAAGAAATCCGATCCTTATATCCTGTGTCACGACAGACGGCGCCGAAGACAATGCCGTCATCAGGATCCTTCCGCCGGGGCAATATAAGGCTCTTTTATGGCCCCTAATAATCGCTTGAAGCCCTCGAGGGGAGGCTTCATGAGGTCTTAATCATCATTCACTGGGAAGATAATGAGCCATCACTTGGCTTTGATTGCCTGTCAACACACGCTTGTAAAGGGGATGAGCGGAATGACGTCATACAGGAAGGGGGGGGGGGAAGGGTGTTGATTCACCAGAAATCTAGGAAAGGGGTATGAGAGAGGAGGCAAAGGAAGAGGAGGATAGAAAGTGTAAGAGAGAGGCAGAGGAAAAGTATATGCGAGTATATGTGTGTATATATATGTGTATGTGTGTGTATTCAAATATGTATGTATGTATGTTTGTATACCTATATGCATATACAGATCGTTACATATATACATACATAGAAAGATAGGCAGAAAGATAAAAATAGATAAAGCTATACTTGTATGCATACATAAATACATACATACTATGTACGTGCTTGCAAGCACATTCACAAAGTCAAGGAAGAGGGTGAGGGAGAGAGAGAGTGGAGAGACAGAGAAGAGGGAGAGAGAGAGGGAGAGAGAGCGAGCGAGAGAGAGAGAGAGAGAGAGAGAGAGAGAGAGAAAGAAAGGGAGAGAGAGAGAGAGAGAGGAGAGGAGAGAGAGAGAGAGATAGAGACAGAGACAGACAGTTAGACGGACAGACAGACAGGCAGGGGGAGATATGGAGGGCGAGATCAAAGCGAAGACAAGCAAGGAGAGAGCCGAAGGAGGAGCCCAGACCGGGAGAAAATACTTGTTACAAAGCCAGAGAAAAATAAGGAAGAAAAAAGTACCAGAAGGCAAGACCCCCCCCTCCCTCCCCCTTGCCCGCCCTCCACCTTGCAATGCCCGCCCCCCCCCCCTGCCTCCTCTTCCCTTCTCTCTCCCCCCTCCCTTTCCCGTCCCTCCCATGGCCTCTCCCCCTCCCCCTTCCCCTTCCCGTCCCTCCCATGGCCTCTCCCCCTCCCCCTTCCCCTTCCCGTCCCTCCCATGGCCTCTCTCCCTCCCCCCTCCCCTTCCCGTCCCTTCCATGGCCTCTCCCCCTATCCCCCTCCCATGCTTAATCCCCCCCCCCCATCCCTCCCCCTCTTGATAAGCCCCTCCCCCCCCCTCTGCCTCCCCGCTTTTCACATATTGGTCACCGATGACGTAACAGCTGAGCGGAAAAACATCTCCTCAAGTTGCATCAGCATTCCTGCAAAACAGAGTTGCCTTGCAAAGTGATACGCGACTGATTACGTTGTTAGTGGGTAATAAACCAGTGTTGCCAACTGGAAATAAATTCTTACCGGCGTGGGTCTTCGTTATAGAAAAGGGTTATGAGAATGAAATGAGATCACGGAGAATTAATGAACAGGCGAAGAAATCTTATAAAAAAAAGCCAAGATTTTTTTTTCCTTCCTTGAAATGTTAAGAAACTATGCTGTGAAGGCTAACGTAGCAAGAAGATACAAGAAAACCTTTACGTTTTGCCTGCCCTCTACACCACTTCGAAGAATTTGGCACATGTTCACGCATCCGTCTGTGTGTGAGTGAATAAGTAGAGAGACATGTATGTATATTGACTGATGAATTAATAAACAGATATATACAAATATATATATATATATATATATATATATATATATATATATATATATATATATATATACATATATATATATATATATATATAGTATTGGAATGTAAATTTCATTATCTTCATCATTATCATCTTAATGTTAGTGGTGATTACACAACAAACACTGCTACTCCTGTTGCTGTTGCAACTACTACTACTACTGCTGCTACTACAACTATTACTAATAATAATTATGATAATGATGTTGATCATATCAATAATAGTATTGACAATGATAATCATAATGATAATGATGTTACCAATAGAAAAAAAACATGATAATGATGTTACCAATAAAAAAAACATGATAATGATGTTAGCAACAGAAAAAAAAACATGATAAAACAACAACTACAACAAAGTCTCAACATACAAAAACATCATCCCCATCAGTCACAGATATCGAAGTACAAGTTTTACGTGAGAATGAAAGGACACAGGAGAAATGGATAAAAAGAAGAGGAGTCAGAGAGAGAGAGAGAGAAAGCGAGAGCCAGACAGACAGAGAGAGAGGGGGGGGGAGTTTGGGGTAGAGAGATGAATAGAGAGAAAGAAAGAGAAGAGAGTTAGAGACATAGAGAGCGTAGAGACTAAGCAAGAGAGATGAAGAGAACCGAGAGAAGGGGGGTAAAGAGATGAAGAGAGAGAGAAAGAAAGAGATGAGGGGTAGAGAGACATAGGGAGGGTAGAGACTAAGCAAGAGAAGAGAGAGAGGGGGGGGGGGTAGAGAGATGAAGAGAGAGAGAAAGAAAGAGAAGAGGGTTAGATACAGACATTGAGAGGGTAGAGATTAAGCAAGAGAAAGAGAGAGGGGGGGGGTAGAGAGATGAAGAGAGAGAGAAAGAAAGAGATAAGGGTTAGAGAGACAAGAGAGAGAGAGAGAGGAGGAGAAGAGAAGAGAGAGAGAGGGGGGGGGGGGTAGAGAGATGAAGAGAGAGAGAAAGAAAGAGATAAGGGTTAGAGAGACAAGAGAGAGAGAGAGGAAGAGAAGAGAGAGAGAGGGGGTAGATAGATGAAGAGAGAGAGAAAGAAAGAGATAAGGGTTAGAGAGACAAGAGAGAGAGGAAGAGAAGAGAGAGGAGGGGGGTGTAGAAAAGAGAGTGGGAGGGTGGGAGGGAGAATAAGACACAAAAAAGACAAGTTGAAACCTCCAGGCCACGGGATTCCCACTCCCTCGCAGAAACAAGTGAGCATCGGTTGCCAAGACGGTCCAACCCGCTTTCCAATTTGCTTCTTCCTTGAGAGAAAGATAAGGGGTTCGATTCTTCTTTTTATTTCTTCCTCTAAATTTTTGATTTTTATGACTTGCCCTGAATCTCTAAATCCTTTCCGATTTTTATTTCTTCCTCTAAAGCTCTTAATCTGTTTCAATTTGCTTTTTCCTTGAGAGAAAGATAAGAGGTTCGGTTCTCTTTTATTTCTTCCTCAATTTTTTATTATTATTATTATTATTACTTGCCCTGGATCTCTAAATTTTTCTGGATTTTTATTTAAATCTTTTCCGATTTTTACTTCTTCCTCTAAAGCTCTAAATCTGTTTCAATTTGCTTCTTCCTTGAGAGAAAGATAAGGGGTTCGATTCTTTTTTTTTCCCTCTAAATTATGTTTTTTTCTCTCTCTTTTATTTCTTCCTCTATTTGTTTTTGTTTTTTTCTATTACTTGCCCTGAATCTCTAAATCCTTTCCGATTTTTATTTCTTCCTCTAAAGCTCATAATCTGTTTCAATTTGTTTCTTCCTTGAGAGAAAGATAAGAGGTTCGATTCTCTTTTATTTCTTCCTCAATTTTTTTTTTCTGATTACTTGCCCTGGATCTCTAAATTTCTCTGGATTTTTATTTAAATATTTTCCGATTTTTATTTCTTTCTCTAAACCTCTAAATCTGTTTCAATTTGCTTCTTCCTTGGGAGAAAGATAAGAGCTTCGATTCTTCTTTATTTCTTCCTCTAAATTTTGATTTTTATTACTTGCCCTGAATCTCTAAATCCTTTCCGATTTATATTTCTTTCGAAAAACCTCTAAATCTGTTCCAATTTCCTTCTTTCTTGAGATTCTTTTTATTTCTTCCTATCAATCTAAAAGATCCTAAATAAGGGTTCACGTTTGTGATGTATCGACTCCAGAATCGATCTCTCGTGGGGGGTCAAAGCGTGCCTCGGCTTGACCTTTGACCCAGCTATCTGAGAGGCGAATCATTCGGTCTAGAGATATGGCGATCGGCAGGAAAGCTTGGAAACAGTGTCGGATTCCTCGGCAAATGGTCACATGAGTGGCGAGAAAATGGAAAGGCAAAAGCGACGTTGATAATGGTGATTTTGGCTTGCAGGGTAGCGCGTATGTTGATAGATGTATACACACACACATAAATACATATATATATATATATATATATATATATATATATATATATATATATATATATATATATATATATATATATATATATATATATATATATATATATATATATATATATATATACGTATGTGTGTATGTGTGTTTGTGTGTGTGAGTGTGTGTGTGTGTGTGTGTGTGTGTGTATGTGTTTGTGCGTGTGTGTTTATATGTATGTATAAGTGTGTTTGTATGTTATCATGTGTATGATTAGTAACAGATGACTGAAAAAGAGAGAAAAGGGAGCCAAAGAAAGAAATGAGAAAGAAAGAAACGGGAAGGAGAAGAGATCAGAGAAATAAGTCCTTCATCTCCGAGATATATATCGAGCCGTAAGTCACGCCGTCGCCTTGCAAACGACCGTTGTGAATCGCCATTACGTTTGGCGTCAGGCGGCGTAGGCAACTCCATTGGCAAGCGACCTTCGTACCTTGCAATGTCGTGCAATTGATATGCGAGCGGCGAAGGCGGGCGTCCGTGCTGCATCTCCTGCGATATTGTCACTTCTTGGCACAGGTTTTCCTAAATTATCGCAGAGACCGCGTAAGCAAAGGACTGGAGGAGAGACAAATGGCTACTCAGCTGTCGCATGTAGTTCGACGCTTATTACGTCCTTGCCTTGGAAAGTGGGAGAGAGAGAGAAAAAAAAAACTTTTTTTCTTTCTTCCTTTCTTTCTTTTTTTTGGTGTTCGAGGTTTTGTGCTCTATCTCCCTCTTTCTAAGGATTTTCGATGTTCACAGGTTATTGCCTGGGATAGCAATCACTCTTACTCTAGCAAATCTCATTTTATTTTTCTATTTTTAGGACGTGTCTTGCTTATGGTCATTGTTCCAAGGGCGTCTCACACTGGAGCTGCGTTCAGAATCGTCCTCGACCACGAATCCTTACAGTCAACATATCCCGTTCTTACGATTCCTGTACTATTAATTTCACATCCATAATATCTATCCTCTGTAGATTCTGGTCCTAAGGATATCTCTTTCAAAGGATTCTCCAACCCAAGCAGTGGTTCTCGACTCGTTTCGGCCAGCCAACCTCGGCATAATTAACAAATTCGTAAACCCTCTTTTTGAGTCCCGAAGTTCATCCAGGAGAACCCTCTCTAAGGATTCGTGTGCATCTCACAATTAACAAATTCGCAAACCATCTTTTTGAGTCCCGAGTCCTCTCTAAGAATTCGTGCGCATCTCTCTCTCTCTCAGCAGTCCGGCTTCAAGCATCTTCACTTTCAGGCTTGTCTTCGAGGATATCTCTAAGGGCATCTCTGTCCGAGTCTGGTTGCAAGGGCTTCTCCCCATGGCTCCTCGGCCTCCTGCCTCCCGCCGGGCCCTTTGCCTCCCTTCGTCGCTGCCACTGCTGACGAATGGCTTCCATAATCCGAGGCTGACGGGATCCGCGCGCTCGTTAAAAGGCAAAGAGCTGCCGATTAATCCCGACGGAACGCGATAAACAACGGCCAGGACAGAGAGGTTTAATTAGTATGGATGGTTACGGTTTGGTGTTCAGGGAGGGGGCGGGAGGGAGGGAGGGGAGGAGTGGAGTTGAAGACAGATAGATAGCGTGGGCGGAAGGGGGCGAGGGGGCGAGGGGGGCATTTGCAGGAACGACGAAGATGTCTTTTTATGGGAATCGTTCATGTACAAGTATGCCGATACGAGAGAAGGGAACCAGGGAATAACGATAAAGGCGAGAGGCGTGAAAAGAAGACGAACACAGTCAGCAAAAGTCAGAATAAGAAGCAACGTCCTATAAAGATATCTAAGCCAGAGAGACAAAAAAAAATATCAATAGGACGACCCTTCCCTATGACCCCGTGTGCTGCTGAAGTGAGGGTGGCAGTGATCCAACAACCAGTAGGAGCCGTATATTACCCTCACCCCCCCCTTTGCTTCAGAAGAACCCCCTTCCTTCACATCCCTCTGAACGACCCACTCTCCCACCACAAGAATGACCTCTGACCTTACTCTTACCACCTGCCGATTCCTCGCCCTCTTCCCCGTCAAACTGACCTCAACCTTACCCCGCTAGAGCGACCCCCTGCTTCCCCCATCATGGAAGTAAATATCTGAATCCCCCTCCTTTTCACCCTCTCCTCCTCCTCTTCTTCTTCTACTTTTTCTTCTTATTCCTCGTCCTCCTCCCCCACTTCCTCCTTCTCCTCCTTACCCTCCTCCTCCTCCTCCTCCCCCTCCTCCTTCTCCTCACCCTCATCCTCATCCTCCACCACTACCTCCTCCTCCTCTTCACCCTCCTCCTTCTCCTCACCCTCCTCCTCATCCTCCACCACTTCTTGCTCCTCCTCCTTACCCTCCTCCTTCTCCTCACCCTCATCCTCCACCACTTCCTCCTCCTCTTCCCCCTCATCCTTCTCCTCACCCCCATCCTCCACCACTTCCTCCTCCTCCTCCTCCTTACCCTCCTCCTCCTCCTCTCTCCTCCTTTCCCTCCTCCTCCTCTTCACCCTCATCCTTCTCCTCACCCTCATCCTCATCCTCCACCACTTCCTCCTCCTCCTCCTCCTTACCCTCATCCTTCTCCTCACCCTCATCCTCATCCTCCACCACTTCCTCCTCCTCCTCCTTACTCTCCTCCCCCATCATCGCCTAGAAGTAAACATCTGAATTTCTCCGTTGTGAATTTCAATGGCTTCTTGTCTCATTTGCATTTTCTTGTTGTTTATTTCTTTTTCCAGTTTCTGATCAATCGCCATTACGTTATTTGCTCTTGAGGTATTTTATTCTTGCTCATGAGGTCATGGAAGGAAGAGAAGAAGAAGAGGGTGAAAGAAGGGAAGAAGAAGAGGGGGGAGAAAGGAAGAAGAGGGGGAGAAAGGGAAGAAGAAGAGGGGGAAGGAAGGGAAGAAGAGGGGGAAGAAAGGGAAGAAGAAGAGGGGAAAGGAAGGGAATAAGAGGAGGGGGAAGGAAGAGAAGAAGAAGAGGGTGAAAGAAGGGAAGAAGAAGAGGGGGGAGAAAGGAAGAAGAGGGGGAGAAAGGGAAGAAGAAGAGGGGGAAGGAAGGGAAGAAGAAGAAGAAGAAGAATGGGAAGAAGAGGACGGGGGAGAAGGGAAGAAGAAGAGGGGGAAGAAAATGAAGAAGAAGAGGGGGAAGGAAGGGAAGAAGAAGAGAAGGGAGAATGGAAAGAAGAGGAAGAAGAAGAAGATGTGGGTATTTGTTTCTTTTCCAGTTTCTGATCAATCGCCATTACGTTATTTTCTTTTGAGGTATTTTATTCTTGCTCATGAGGTCATGGCGCCCCTCGCATTAATCACTGATATCATATTTATAGCGATTTTCTGCACCATCAGTCACCAACGGATGCTAATGAGCACCATCGGATTATCTGCTGTTTTGATCAACGTATTCAGAAAGTAATTATTTATCTGAGACTATATTTTCTACACTAGTGAGCAACGTGTCATTCCACAGATGTTCTCATTAATGGCATATCAGTCCATGATTCCTGTTTAGTTATCTGCATATTTCTTAATCGATTTATTCTTTAATTAATTAACTTATCTACTTAGTTATGGATCTACTTAATTCCTTAATTGATTTACTGTTTTAGTTATGGATCTACTCGCTTATCTATTTATATGGTTATTTATTCAATTACTTGTTGTTGCTAATATGGGCAGAAGATACACATGCTTTGGCCATCAAAGGGGATGAATTAATATCAAATTACACATTTTAGGATATAGTTCCCACAATTACAGTGATAATGACGACGTTCTAACAATACTACCAATTAGTAATGATAAAGACAGCTTAGCAATACTAAAATGACAATCGTGAGAATGATAAGGATGATGATGGCATCAACAATATTGACAAAATATATGAGATGGAAACTCCTACTCCTCGTCCTTCTCCTCCTTCTTCTTCTTCCTCTATTTTCTATTCTTCCTCCTTCTTCACCCTATCCATTTCCTCCCTCGACCCCTCTTCTCCACATCCCCTTCTACTCCCTCCTCCTTATCCTTCTCCTCTCCTCCTCCATCTCTTCCTCCTTCTCCTTCTCATCCTCTTCCTCCTCTTCCTCCTACTCCTCCTCCTCCTCTTCCTGTTCCTATTCCTCCTCCTCCTCTTCCCCATCCTATTCCTCCTCCTCCTCCTCCTCTTCCTCCTCCTCCTTCTCATCTTCTCCCTCCTCTTCCTCCTCATCTTCTCCTTCTCCTCACGCCACTCCCCCTCATTTTCACCCTCTCCTCCTTCTCTACCTCCTCCTCTTCCTCCTCCTCCTCCTCTTCCTCCTCCTCCTCCTCCTCCTCCTCCTCTTCGTATTTATCCTCCTCCTCCTCTTCTTCTTCTACTTTTTCTTCTTCCTCCTCCTCCTCCTCCTTACCCTCATCTTTTTCTTCACCCTCATCCTCATCCTCCACCACTTCCTCCTCCTCCTCTTCACCCTCCTGCGCCACCTCTTTCAACTCCTTCTTATCTTCCTGATCATCATCATCCTTCTCATCCTTTTCTCTTCTTCCTCATCCTCCTCCTCACTCATCCTCTCCTTCTTTCTTTTCCTAATTCTCACCCTGTACTCCTCCTCCTTCTCTTCCTCCTTCTCACATTTACTCCCCCCCCCCTCCTCTTGTTCCTGCTCCTCCTCTTCTTCTTCCCTCTCCTCCTCCTCCTCCTCTACATTTTCCCTTTCCTCCTCCTCTTTCTCCTCTTGTTTTTCCCTCTCCTCCTCCTCACTCATTCTCTCCTTCTTTCTTCTCCTTATCTCACTCTGTACTCCTCCTCCTTCTCTTCCACCTTCTCACATTTACCTCCTCCTCCTCTTCTTCTTCCTCCTCCTCTTCTTCATATCTATCCTCTCCTCCTCTTCTTCTTCTTCCTCCTCCTCCTCCTCCTCCTCCTCCTCCTCCTTACCCTCATCCTCATCCTCCACCATTTCCTCATCCTCCTCTTCACCTTCCTCCGCCACCTCCTTCTCTTCCTCTCCACTCTACTCCACCTCCTCCTTCGCCACTTCCTCTTCTCCCTTCTCCTCCTCCTCTACTTCCTCCTCCTCTTCCCCTCCTCCTCCTCCTCTTCTTCTTTTTCTTCTTCCTCCTCCTCCTCCTCCTTACCCTCATCCTCATCCTCCAGCACTTCCTCATCCTCCTCTTCACCTTCCTCCGCCACCTCCTTCTCCTCCTCTTTATCTTCCTGATCATCATCATTCTTCTCAC
>NC_091550.1:43681518-43686518 GCF_042767895.1 Penaeus vannamei
TTATATATCTATATATCTATCTATATATATATATATATGTATATATATATATATATATATATATATATATATATATAATAAAAAAAATAAAAAGCCAAATGGGTATTATTTCATTCGGGCCCTCAGTTTTAATCTGTATGGGGGTCTCCTGCTGTGATATTTTAATCAATTTTTAGATATATCGCATAAAGGCTGATATCGAGTGAGGTAGAAACTTATTCGCAATTTCGCATTTTTTTGCAGTTATGAGTATCGTGTGTAGCGGTGTGAGCTCTTCCTCAGATCCCGCTCCGTTATGTTTTGTTTTGTTTCTTTCTTCTTTCTTTTTGTCTCTCTCTCTCTCCATCCATCTTTCGTTTAATTATGCTTAACGCTACGGTCTTTACCTCCATTTTCTCCCGAGTTATCCGTCCTTGACCATCTTTCTTTCTTTCTCTTTTATTCGGATTTTTCTTTCGCGCTGCAGTTTAGTGTCGCTAAGTAACCGGCAAAGGACGCGTGCCTGAGTGACCTTTCGCGGTTACGACGCACTAACTACGCCTCGGCAGACCCCTTTCCTTACTCCCCCCCTCCCCCCCGGTCCCGTCTCCCCCCTTCCCCGATCACCGATCCCCCCCCTCCCTCCTCCCCAACCCCCCTTCCTCTCCTCTCCTTCCCCGCTCACTGATCTCCCCCCCCCATCCCCCCCTCCCTCTCCTCTCCTTCCCCGATCACCGATCCCCCCCTCCCTCCTCCCCAACCCCCCGTCCCGTCTCCCCCCTTCCCCGCCCACCGAAACCCCCCCCCCTACTCCCCAACCCCCGTTCCTCTCCTCTCCTTCCCCGCTCACTGATCTCTCCCCCCTCCTCCTCCCCCGTCCCGTCTCCTCCCTTCCCCGCCCACCGATCCCCCCCTCCTCCCCAACCCCCCTTCCCGTCTCCCCCCTTCCCCATGTACCGATCTCCCCCTCCTCCCCAACCCCCGTTCCTCTCCTCTCCTTCCCAGCCCACCGATCCCCCCTCTTCCTCCCCAACCCCCCTTCCCGTCTCCTCTCCAACGCCGCCCACCGATCCCCCCTCCTCCCCCCCTTCCCATCTCCTCTCCTTCCCCGCTTACTGATCTCTCTCCCCTCCTCCTCCCCCGTCCCGTCTCCTCCCTTCCCCGCCCACCGATCCCCCCCTCCTCCCCAACCCCCCTTCCCCATGTACCGATCTCCCCCTCCTCCCCAACCCCCGTTCCTCTCCTCTCCTTCCCAGCCCACCGATCCCCCCTCTTCCTCCCCAACCCCCCTTCCCGTCTCCTCTCCAACCCCGCCCACCGATCCCCCCTCCTCCCCCCCCCTTCCCATCTCCTCTCCTTCCCCGCTTACTGATCTCTCTCCCCTCCTCCCCCCCGCCCGGTCTCCTCCCTTCCCCGCCCACCGATCTCCCCCCTCCTCCCCAACCCCTGTTCCTATCCTCTCCTTCCTCGCTCCTCCCTCCTCCTCTCCCCCGCCCTTCCCCTCCATTTGCCCTCACAAACTTATTCTCCTTTTCTCTCCTTTCCATCTCTCTTTCCTGTATTCTCTTCCCGCTTTCTTATAAAGAATAATAATTATAATAATAACAACGATAATAATCATAATGATAATAATGATAACAATAATAATAACAATAATAATATAGTACTAGTGATTATAATAATAAAAGTAATAATGATGATGATGATAATGATAAAATGATAATAATAATATTACTAATAATAATGATGATGGTATTAATAATGATAATAATAACAAAAATGATACTAATACTGATAGTGTCTAATATCAATTATGATAATAGTCTTAATAATGATAACCATACATTTAGGCGAGAATGAAAAAAGGAAAATATTATTTCTTCTCATTCTTTTTAACTCCCTATACCTCTCCTTCTTTTCCTCCTCTCCCCACTCCGTTTCTCATTTTGCCGTTTCCCTCCTCTCCCTTCTTCATCTCTTCCTTTTCTTCAACAATTGGACATCTCTACGTTACTCTCTTCCTTTCGCTCGTTCTCTCCTTTACTTGAGAGGAAGAGGAAAAGATCAGAAAACTAAATTTATGCGAAGATAACGGAGTATATGTGAGAGACAAACAGACTGAGAGACAGACAGACAGACAGAGAGGGAGACGGACGGACAGGTACCGGGCGGAGACAGAGATAAAGGGAGGGGGGTAATCAGGTAAGTAGGGGGATATGTATGTATGTGTATATATAGATATATGGATATAGATATATGTACATTCATAAATGTATATGAGTGTGTGTGTGGGTGGGTAGAGAGAGAGAGAGAGAGAGAGAGAGAGAGAGAGAGAGAAGAGAGAGAGATACATACAGACCGAGAGAGAGAGAGAGAGAGAGAGAAGGAAAAGAGAGAGAGAGAGAGAAACAGACAAACACAGAGAGAGAGAGAGAGAAGGAAAAGAGAGAGAGAGAGAAACAGACAAACACAGGCAGAGATAGGAAGGGGAGAGCGACGCCAGACAGAATCGAAGCAGATAAGGATTAATATGGCGAACACTCATGATTGGCCAGACCTATTGTGGCCAGACCTCTTCCACTCCCTCGCATTTATATGTATATTTTGCTTCATTTTTTTTTTTCGGAGGTGAACGCCATTCACTTCGATGGGTTGGCATCCATCTCGTAAGGACTCATCTCAACACGTTGCGTAATTCTTGGTGATGCGCAATGTGGTCGACAGTGCTTTTTATATTAGTATCTATTCCACGTAAGCGCACATGTTTGGTACGCTAAGGAATCTCACACTTATTTTATCCACTTGCTAGAGATGACTCACCCCTTGGCCATGAGACACAGCCGACATTTCATCCACTTACCAGAGATAACTCATCCACTTACCAGAGATAACTCAGCCCTTGGCCAGGAGACACAGCCGAAATCTTATCCACTTACCAGAAATTACAGCCTTTAGCCAGGAGACACAACCGATATTTCATCCACTTACCAGAGATAACTCAGCCCTTGGCCTTAAGATACAGCCGATAATTCATCCCCTTACCAGAGATAACTCATCCACTTACCAGAGATAACTCATCCACTTACCAGAGATAACTCATCCACTTACCAGAGATAACTCATCCACTTACCAGCGATAACTCAGCCCTTGGCCATGAGACACAGCCGATATCTTATTACATTTACCAGAGATAACCCAGCCCTTGGCCATGAGATACAGCCGATATTTCATCCACTTACCAGAGACAACTCATCCACTTACCAGAGATAACTCAGTACTTGGCCATGAGATACAGCCGATATTTCATCCACTTACCAGAGACAACTCATCCACTTACCAGAGATAACTCAGTACTTGGCCATGAGATACAGCCGATATTTCATCCACTTACCAGAGACAACTCATCCACTTACCAGAGATAACTCAGTACTTGGCCATGAGATACAGCCGATATTTCATCCACTTACCAGAGACAACTCATCCACTTACCAGAGATAACTCATCCACTTACCAGAGATAACTCATCCACTTACCAGCGATAACTCAGCCCTTGGCCATGAGACACAGCCGATATCTTATTACATTTACCAGAGATAACCCAGCCCTTGGCCATGAGATACAGCCGATATTTCATCCACTTACCAGAGACAACTCATCCACTTACCAGAGATAACTCAGCCCATGGCCATGAGACACAGTCGATATTTCATCCACTTACCAGAGATAACTCAGCCTTTGACCTTAAGATACAGCCGATATTTCATCCACTTACCAGAGAAAACTCATCCACTTACCAGAGATAACTCAGCCCTCGGCCATGAGACACAGCCGAGCGAGTCGAGGAAGGCTATTCACTGAGCCCCAATGTAATTTATCGGACTGGCTTATATTTCAATGCGTGGAGGCGTAGTAGGCCTATTTCGCTGGCAATTGGATCAGGTGATATATCCTTACGTGAATTCCTTCCCTCCCGGCGTGATGGAATGCTGGGAGGCGAAGGACGAAGGAAGAAAGAGGGAAGAAAGAAGGGAAGGGTTGGAGAGGAGAGGAGGGGGTTGGAAAGAGGGAGGAAGAGAAGTTAGGTAGGGGTAAAGGGATAGAAGGGTGGGGAGAGGAATGGAGGAAGGGAGGAGAATAAAGAAAGAGGAGTGAAAGAGAGGGAGGAGGGGAAAGCAGGAGGGAAGAAGAGATAAAGAGAGTGTGAAAGATTGAAGGAAAGATGCGATTGCGGAGAAAATGAAAAACAAAGCGAAAGGAAAAACAGGGGGGGGAGATAATCAGAAGAAATAAAATGTAAAGTCAAGCAGTATTACAAGTATTAATTGTTATAAACATCACTTTCATTAGTATGACATTATTAAAATCAGTCTTCGTAATTATATTAGTAGTATTGATTCTGCTAATTGCTGTTACTGTTATATAAACAACAAAATTCAAAGACGCAAAGGACAATACTTAACGCAAAAAAACTATTATAATAAATAAATGAATAAATGAAGAAATAAATATATTTTTTTCTTTCTTTCTTTCTTTCTTTTCCTTGAAGACTGAACAAACTGATCATTACAGGGAAGTAGGAACAGTGCAAAAGGATGTCATAAGAATGGATTATTGTGTTCTATGCTAATTAACACGCCTCTCTAGCGTCGTCATCATCAGCGTTTCATACGTTAAATGACCTTAGCGTAATAGTGGCAGGGAGTGCAGTCGCCGCGCATCGTGACTTCGACAAGGAATCGAAACAGAGTCGCATAAACTGGGGTTCTCTTCCTCATAACATTTCCCGCCAAATCTCGAAAACCGCCTTGAAAATATTAAGCATAACATAGTGACGTAGATATATCAGGAAAAAAAAGAGTAAATAAGAAAAAAAAAACATTTAAAAAAAACACGACACTTAGATAGATGGGAAAAAACAGTAAAAAAGAAGAAAGAAAAAAAAAATAAGACACCACACATATAACATCGCGACAAGCTTTTTATACGCCACAGAATAACAGCGACTCCAAACTTGCCTAGCA
>NC_091550.1:43696518-43699018 GCF_042767895.1 Penaeus vannamei
GACCCATTATGGGAGGTGCCCCGCGTTTCACTGGGTCGAGAGAGTAATGGTGCTGTAATTTTTATTATCATTATCATTAGAAGAATTATTACTATTGCTTTATCAGTATCATAATGGGATGGGGGAGAGAATAAGGGCGGGAGAGAAAGGGGAGGAGGGGGGAGTAAATGCTGATGGTGGAACTAATCACTAATATAAACTAACTACAAACCACAAAAAAGCGAACCATGACACCAAAGCCAAACCAGGCTTGTCCAAACAAACAAACACGCTGGAGAGTAAACCAGATTCGTGGCGCTGATCGGCCTGCCATTACCTCCTCGCTGTTCTCTTAATTAGAGTGTTTTGTTCAGGTGCCTCAGTTATTATCGTCCTCAATTAAATTAATCAAGCCCCTCAGACTCTGCTTTAGTTCTCTTTGCCTTTACCATTCCTCACGTTGTATTTCCTTTTCATGATTTAATACGTGTCAATATATTAATGTTATACCGTTGATCTATTACTCAAGTTAGAAACCTGATAGCGTGCAGCGATACTTTCTCTCATATATATAATCGTGTGACCAGCTAACTTAGGATCGTGAATAAAACAAATATAGCTCTTATTTGGAATAAAAAAAAAGGAAAGTGATACTAATGATGCAACTACTTTTTTGTCATCTGAAACTTGTCAGCATATACGTATATACATACATATTCATATAGATAGATATGTATGTATGTATGCATATGTATGTATGTATGCATATGTATGTATGTATTGTATATATCTATAATGAAATTATTCGAATTTCAATAAGGGTAAATATCTCTCAGGCTAGAGTTCATAACAAATGATTTATTTGTACATTATTTACAAATACATTAAGAAATGGTAGATGGATATGATATGCTATGAAATCGTGAAGAAGAGAACAGAGATAACAATAAACAGTGATGTATGGGATGGACCTAAATGGAGATCATTTTAATAACAACGATAACAAGATTTTTCTCAAATATTATTGTGAGAATAGCCAATGATAATGATTATTTCTTTGAGTTCTGTTTTCTTTGAGGTTATTCTTCTTGCTTATATGATTTTATCTTGATAGAAGAAGCAAGTCTTCGATCTCTCTTCATATGGTTTGTCGTTTTATCATGTTTCGAAAACCATATTGAAGGCTGGAGTATGGAGCAGCATCCGCCTTCCACAGCTGCTGTTATGGTGCTGTTGTTGTTGGGAAGACTGTTGTGGATACCTGCTCTGATATCCCAGTTGGCTTCGGACAGGGGAACCGACTTCGAGAGCGTTGATTTAGGAAAAAAAATAATAATGATAGGAAAAACAAATTTTTAAAAATCCTTCCTAGCGTGGACTCCACACTCTTAATCTTCTTCAGACCAAAATAGTTTAGCTGCTGAAAGCGATATCTTTCATCTTAGTTCTGACGAAGGATCTCTTCGGGGTCTTAGGAAATGGACTTCTGGGGACCTGCAGGAGAGCTCTTCACGCTGCTCGTTTCTGATTTTTTCACTTTACCCCTCAAAGGCGGACGCCCTGTCCTTGACTAGATAGACACTCTATATAAATAATATTTACAGTTATATATACACACACGCACTGGCAGACTCGCCGCTTAAATACGAATAAAGCATAGTCTAAAAGCCTCTTATAATTGGAACACGTGTCCTCCCTTGGCAGGACTTACTCGTCTGTGTGTCTTCTTAAAGCATTGGCATCATCGCGGTCTGGCCTGATTCCGCCCTTCGTCCGCGCGCTCCTTCGTCTCGAGTCACCGGAGCTCACCGAGGCCCTCTGGGGACTCCTCTCCTCCCGCCCCTCGCGTGGTTGTACAATGGCTTCGTCGGCGACAGAGGCACTGGGACGACCTTCCTCGAGGCCTTTCACTTCTTCAAGACGAGCCTGACGAGGTCCTGCATCTCCTCCTCGGGGAACAACTCCGAGGAGCGTATGGACCGTAAGAGCCTTGTCCTGCTGCCGTGGGAGGAGGAGGCGGAGGGATGTGGCAAGAGGCGCTGGATGAGGGCGGGGGCGGGTCTCGATTCGCTCATCATGGGCTCGAAGTCGGCGCTGGCCTTGATGCCGACGGGCTGCGGGCTGCGGGTCGTCGCCTCGGGGGCCACTCGCACGGCGTAGGGGTGGCTGCTGGAGATGCCGCCGGCCTGGCCAACGGCTTGGGTGTGGGCGTGGGCGGCAGCTACTTTGACGGGGGCGGGCACGCGAACGGCGTACGGGTGGGGGTCGTTGGCGTTCTTGTGGAAGGAAAGGCTGGAAGGATACGAGCTGTCGCGCACCTCGTTCACGAGCTCATAATCTGGAATATGAAAAAATGTGATTAGAAGACATGAAGTAGGTAAAAGGAAGAATCGATGCTTCGTAGATCGATATATACTATGTCAGAGCTATATTCAGAAGGTAAAATGAAAATTGTGGTAATGATGATAATGATAACAGTAATAGTTGTTATTAATGTTGTTATTAGTATTACTATTATCGT
>NC_091550.1:43744018-43749018 GCF_042767895.1 Penaeus vannamei
GACATGCCAAGTTTATTTCTTCGAGCGAAACCAGTTTAAAAAAAGTCCGCGAAGGTTAACTGCAGCCAAACGACACGTCCGTTGGTGACATTCGGGCAAAAAAGGAACATCAGGATCTGGCTGACTACTACTACTACTACTCCTTCCTCCTGCTCCTGCTTCTCCTCCTCTTCCTGCTTCTCTACCTCCTCCTCTTCCTCCTCCGCCTCCTCCTCTTCCTCCTCTTCCTGCTCCTCAATCTCCACCTCCTCCTCCGCCTCCTCCTCCTCCAACTCTTACTCTTCCTCCTCCTCCTCCTCCACCTCTTACTCTTCCTCCTCCTCCTCCTCCTCCTCCACCTCTTACTCCCTCCTCCTCCTCCTCCCTCCATCTCCGCCTCCTCCATCCTCCTCCGCCTCCTCCTCCTCCTCTAACACCTCCTCCTCCTCCTCCTCCCTCCCTCCCTCCTCCTCCTCAACCTCCTCCTCCGCCTGCTCATCCTCCACCTCTTACTCCTCCTCCTCCTCCACCTCTTACTCTTCCTCCTTCTTCTCCACCTCTTACTCTTCCTCCTCCTCCTTCTCCTCCATCTCCTCCTCCTCCCTCCTCTTCCTCCTCCATCTCCACCTCCCCATCCTCCTCCGCCTCCACTTCCTCCACCTCCTCCACCTCCTTCACCTCCTCCTCCTCCACCTCCCCCTCCTCCTCCTCCTCCTCCACCTCCACCTCCGCCTCCTCCTCCTCCTCCATCTCCACCTCCCCCATCCTCCCTCCACCTCATCCCTCCTCTACCACCTCCTCCTCCACCTCCTCCTCTTCCTCCACCTCCTCCTCCACCTCCTCCTCTTCTACCTCCTCCTCCTCCTCCATCTCCACCTCCTCCCTCCTCCTCCACCTCCTCTTCCACCTCCTCCACCTCCTCATCCACCGCCTCCTCCTCCATCACCACCTCCTCCTCCACCTCCCTCTCTTCCTCCACCCTCCTCCTCCTCCTCACCTCCCTCCTCCACCTCCTCCTCTTCTACCTCCTCCTCCTCCCTCCTCACCTCCACCTGCTCCACCTCCTCCACCTCTCCTCACCTCCTCCTCCACCTCCACCTCCTCCTCCTCTTCCCTCCACTTCCTCCACCTCCTCCTCCTCCTCCTCCACCTCCTTCCTCCACCTCCTCCTCCTCCACCTCCTCATCCTCCTCCACTTCCTCCACCTCCTCCTCTTCTATCTCCTCCTCCTCCTCCATCTCCACCTCCTCCTCCTCCTCCTCCTCCACCCTCCACCTCCTCCACCTCCTCATCCACCGCCTCCCTCCCTCCACTCCTCCTCCTCTTCCTCCACCTCCTCCTCCTCCCTCCTCCCTCCACTTCCTCCACCTCCTCCTTCACCTCCTCCTCCCACCTCCTCCTCTCCTCCTCCTCCTCCTCCTCCACCTCCACCTCCTCCTCCTCCTCCTCTTTCACCTCCACCTCCTCCTCCTCCTCCTCTCCTCCTCCTCCTCCTCCACCTCCACCTCCTCCTCATCCTCATCCTCATCCTCCACCTCCTCCTCCACCTCCCTCCTCCACCTCCTCCACCCTCCTCATCCACCGCCTTCCTCCTCCATCACCACCCCTCTCCTCCTCCTCCTCCTCCTCTTCCTCCACCTCGTCCCTCCTCCTCCCTCCCTCCTCCACCTCCTCCTCCACCTCCTCCTCCTCCCTCCACTCCTCCCTCCTCCTCCTCCACCTCCTCCTCTTCCTCTTCTTCCACCTCCCTCCACCTCCTCCACCTCCTCCTCCATTTGCCTCATAAACGGGAAATCGCCTCCTCCTCTTCCCCCACCTCCTCCACCTCCTCCTCCTCCTTTGCCTCCATAAACGGGAAATCGCCTCCTCTTCCCCCCACCTCCTCCACCTCCACCTCCTCCTCCTCCATTTGCCTCATAAACGGGGAAATCGCTGCCTCCTCTCCCCCTCCTCCACCTCCTCCACCTCCACCTCCTCTATTTGCCTCATAAACGGGGAAATCGCCTCCTCTTCCCCCACCTCCTCCACCTCCACCTCCTCTATTTGCCTCATAAACGGGGAAATCGCCTCCTCCTCCTCCTTCTTCTCCTCCTCCACCTCCTCCACCTCCTCCTCCATTTGCCTCATAAACGGGGAAATCGCCCCCCATAAACGCTCATAGCACTTGTTACTTTTCTAAGCTTTCTCTCGCGTAGTCTGATTATCTAATTATCCTCTCTTTATCTACCTATCTATCTGTCTGGCTATCTATCTGTCTTTCTGTTTGCTTTTATATCTGTCTATCTCATCTATCTATCTATCTATCTGCCTGTCTGTCTATCTGCCTGTCTGTCTATCTGTCTATCTGTCTGTCTGTCTATCTGTCTGTCTGTCTATATATCTGCCTGTCTATCTAATTATTCATCTATCTACCTGTGTGGCTATCTATCTGTCCATCTATCTATTTTCTGTCTATTTATCTATCTGCCTGTCTGTCTTTTTTTGTTTTTGTTTTTTTGTTGTTTATTTATCTCTCTGCCTATGTATCTATCTACCTATCTATCTAATTTCTATCTATACATCTATGTTTGTCTGTCTGTCGCTGCCTGTCTGTCTGTTTGTCTGTCCATCTGTCTATCTATATGACTAACTATCTATCGACTCATTGAGTTAACTATCTACATATCTGTCTATATATCTACACATCTACCAATCTATCTACTACATTTTTTTAACCTTTCGATCTCTCTCCCTTCCTCCCATTCTATAGAAAAGTTTCTACGACCTTTGTGGTCTGGCGACACACAAATGCGAATAAATCATATATGTATACATCTATCACATTCCTGAAACAAGTTAAGTTTAATTTAATTTAATTTAATTTAATTTAAGCTCTAATTAATGGCGAGCTTAACCTTCTAAAATTCCCTAGATTACAGGCCAAAAAGGCGGTAATTTGAAGGATAGCACATACACATCAGCGAATGTTATGTGACATACGAGGAGGGTGATCCTGCAATAGTGAACGTGCTGAACGTCTTGCAATCTTGCTGACCTGCGTTCGATCCTGCGCGCTACAAGTGAACGGTAACCCCGGCCATTCCTTGCACACAGGGGGAGATTTGAAAGGTAAAATAAAACAAGACAGTATGTTACAGCAAAGAATATCCATTGTAACAAATGGAATTGAAACTAAATCTTAAAATCTGGAAGTTCCCGCAGACTCTTATATCGCCTGCCGTCATCTTTCACGCTCGCGGCCTTGGCTCGGAGTGCTAATCATTATCATTCAGGTTGTAATTGTGATAATGATTGCTGTGATCATGTAGTAATCATTATCACTGAGGTTGTAACTGTTATAATGATTGCAATGATCATGTTGTTATCATTATCATTGAGGTTGTAATTGTGATAATGATTGCAGTGATCATGTAGTAATCATTATCATTAATGTTGTAACTGTTATAATGATTGCAGTGATCATGTAGTAACCATTATCATTGAGGTTGTAACTGTGATAATGATTGCAGTGATCATTTAGTAATCATCATCATTGAGGTTGTAACTGTGATAATGATTGCAGTGATCATGTAGTAATCATCATCATTGAGGTTGTAACTGTGATAATGATTGCAGTGATCATTTAGTTATCATTATCATTGAGGTTGTAACTGTGATAATGATTGCAGTGATCATGTAGTAATCATTATCACTGAGGTTGTAACTGGTACAATGATTGCAGTGACCATGTTATCATTATCATTGAGGTTGTAACTGTGATAATGATTGCAGTGATCATGTAGTAATCATCATCATTAATGTTGTAACTGTTTAATGATTGCAGTGATCATATAGTAACCATTATCATTGAGGTTGTAACTGTGATAATGATTGCAGTGATCATGTAGTAATCATTATCATTAATGTTGTAACTGTTTAATGATTGCAGTGATCATATAGTAACCATTATCATTGAGGTTGTAATTGTGATAATGATTGCAGTGATCATGTAGTAATCATTATCACTGAGGTTGTAACTGGTACAATGATTGCAGTGATCATGTTATCATTATCATTGAGTTTGTGAATGTTATAATGATTGCAGTGATCATGTAGTTATCATTATCACTGAGGTTGTAACTGTGATAATGATTGCAGTGATCATTTAGTTATCATTATCATTGAGGTTGTAACTGTGATAATGATTGCAGTGATCATGTAGTAATCATTATCACTGAGGTTGTAACTGGTACAATGATTGCAGTGACCATGTTATCATTATCATTGAGGTTGTAACTGTGATAATGATTGCAGTGATCATGTAGTAATCATTATCACTGAGGTTGTAACTGGTACAATGATTGCAGTGATCATGTTATCATTATCATTGAGATTGTAACTGTGATAATGATTGCAGTGATCATGTAGTAATCATTATCACTGAGGTTGTAACTGGTACAATGATTGCAGTGATCATGTTATCATTATCATTGAGGTTGTAACTGTGATAATGATTGCAGTGATCATGTAGTAATCATTATCACTGAGGTTGTAACTGTTACAATGATTGCAGTGATCATGTTATCATTATCATTGAGGTTGTAACTGTGATAATGATTGCAGTGTTACAATGATTGCAGTGATCATGTTATCATTATCATTGAGTTTGTAAATGTGATAATGATTGCAGTGATCATGTAGTAATCATTATCACTGAGGTTGTAACTGGTACAATGATTGCAGTGATCATGTTATCATTATCATTGAGGTTGTAACTGTGATGATGATTGCAGTGATCATGTAGTAATCATTATCACTGAGGTTGTAACTGGTACAATGATTGCAGTGATCATGTTGTTATCATTATCATTGAGGTTGTAACTGTTACAATGATTGCAGTGATCATGTAGTAATCATTATCACTGAGGTTGTAACTGTGATAATGATTGCAGTGATCATGTAGTAATCATTATCATTGAGGTTGTAACTGTGATAATGATTGCGGTGATCATATGACTGTGTAATAAGGACACCGATGATGA
>NC_091550.1:43759018-43761518 GCF_042767895.1 Penaeus vannamei
CGTCTTTCAATTTCAACTTTTAATTTTGTTTATTCATTTCCATTTATTCAATTTTACATAAGATTAACATATTCACGGTCTTTCAATCAACATGTCTTTCAATTTCAACTTTTCACTTTGTTTATTCATTTCCATTTATTTGATTAATGTCCTGATTATCGCGACACGACGAAAGCCATTTTCTTATTCCTGGCTTGTTTGTGTTTCTCTCTCTGTATCTGTCTGTCTCTATCTCTACTTCTATCATATTTTTTCTCTAGCTCTAATTATCTATTTTTTCTTGTCTTTCTCTCTCAGCCTATCAATCTGTCTATCTCCTTTCCTCTCCTTCTTCCTCCTCTCTCTCTCTCTCTCCCTCCCTCTCCTTCATAAAGCTCTCAAGAATACCAGATTCGACACGGTACTCCAGGCTGTTTACAAACAAGAGAAAAAATGTGTCAAATCACCAAAACCGATTATCATATATATATTATCTACTTATAAAAAAAAAAAAGACTAAAACCTGATATATGAAACTTGTGCCAAACAAGAAACATTCACATATTAGTGTTAATATTGGACATCTCGCTTATGAACAAATAAATACTTCCACATTTCAACGAAACACAGGTAGGATGAGTCCCTCAGCCAATATTTTCCTACCACAACCAGAAAGAATAGAAACAGTAATCCTTACAATATAACACCTGCGTGAAAATAATGCTATGGGAGCGGATGACATTGCTTTTCGCTTTATTAGAGACAGTATTATCTAAATGTTATCAATAACATCTCTAGTCAGCGGTGACTTCCCATTGCTTTGAGAGCATCGCAGCTTTCAAGTCCGGAGGTACAGACGAAGTTAATAATCATCGCCCTATTACCATACTCCCTTTACGGTCTAAAGTTCTCAAAAAAATCGTACCTAACCATATATATATATATATACGTGTGTATGAACAACATAAAACGTAAACAACATTTCTAGAGACATGACCTACTACCGAAAACACAACCTGGTTTCAGAAGAAAGCTGTCTACAGAAACAGCATTATTACAGATCACAAATAAAATTTAAGAGAATATGGAAATGCATGTGGATGGACGTAGAAGAAGAGGTAAACCCAAGTTAAGTTGGAGGGACAGGTTGAAAGAAGATCTGGAAGACAAGGATTAGATTAAATTAGATTACATTAGATTTAAGGGAAGATGCAATGGACATACCAAGATGGAAGAGGCTAGCGAGGAACTGCGACCCCATATAGAAATGGGAATAAGTTGAAGAAAAAGAAAGAAAAGAAAAAAAAGAAAATTGAAGAGAATAGAGACAGCAACCAAATAAACGCTTACAAAGTGCGATTTATCCAAGGCTCTTGATAGCGTTGACATGGAATCCTTATTGGGAAACGAATAAATCACAAAAATCGATACTTGGTTTTGTAGTTATCTAAGTAACAGAACCTAATCAGTCAAAATTCGCGGGAATATATCAACAAAACATAGTATCTCAATTTTCCATAAGGATCTATATTAGACTATCTTGTTCACAATATTCCTAAATGATCTGTCATCTACAGCCCAAAATTGCCAGCTTGTTCAGTTCGCTGGTTATTCACAATTTCTCCATAGTGATTTTGCAAATAATAATAATAATAATAATAATAATAATAATAATAATATTAATAATAATTAAAAATAAAGACCCAATAGACACTGGCATAAGTAAAAGGATAGATTGATAAAAATGGCCTCAAGAAAAATCCAGATAAAACACAATGTATATTCAAAGGCCATTGCCAAAACATCGCCAAAATTCCTGTAAACGCTACCATAAAATTTGAAGACAGATACATAAGACCAAACACCTTGAAAAAAAACTATGCGTACACAGTGACATATTTATGACTTTTGAGAACCATGTCGACAACATCCTCAGAAAATTAATCGGTACACTAATTCATCGAAGACATATAAAAAATAGAATCCCTGATTTAATTAGGATGTCCATTATACAATCATTAGTTCTCAGTATAATTAATTATTGATCAAACATACGGGACACAATATACAGAGGTCGAATTCAGAACATTAAAAAGATACAAAACTTTGTTGCGAGAACAGCACTTGGTAACGTAAATAAACATGACCACATTACCCCTCAGGTAAATAAACTAAGTTGGCTAAAAGTGCAATGCAAATGCAACTATGAAACTTGATGCAACTATGACACTTGCAAATTAATTCATAGAATAAGACAAGGTTTATATCCAAAGTGGCTATTGACCTTTCCAACTGTAGGTAACATAATGTGTCCAAATAAGACAGGTTAACTCTCTTTATGCCAAAAGATCACGTACAGACATAGGGAGACACTAACAGGTGAACCCATGGTCACGAACCAGTAACATTATATCAGAAATATTTGGAACTAGATTACATTAAAAATAATGATAATAAATAAATAGTAAAATAAAAGAACATCTCTTAAATCACCAATGATATCAGGTTTCGAAACATGATA
>NC_091550.1:43766518-43769018 GCF_042767895.1 Penaeus vannamei
TGCCCAAAAGATAGAGCCCCCTTTATCTAATAATCCCTCACGTAATCGCACAACCACGAGGCACACGTTCTACTCCAGCGGTTCTGAAACTCGGGGTAATTACCTTCGTAAAGTAATAGGTTTTTGGCGTAAATCAATTGATAATAATGATAAGTTAATCAATGGATAACTAACTAAATGAATAACTAACTAAATAAATAACTAACCAAATGAATAAAAATAAAAATTAATGGATGAATAAATGATAATAATAAATTGATACTGATTTTAAAAATCTAAAGTTGATAAAGAACTGCTCGAGGTCGATGCCACAGCAGTAAAGTTCGAATCACTTCCATGAAAAAGGACAAAACTCTAGGGATATTTTTAATCACCACGATCAAGGGTCGACTACTTATTAGGTCATGCTGGCGAAAGAATATTCCTTTCTCTAACAAGGAACTATCACACTCCTTTTGTCACAAATTCACCATTTGTAGTACATGGAAATGCATTACAAATTAAGCATCCCGATTGTCTTTTTCCTTTAATGTCACATAACTGAAGAGTGTCAGGAAGGAGGTAATGACGATCTGCCAGCATACAGCCAGGGAGTAACGACGCCAAAAAGTTTGCTCTCACCCCACTTCTCCCTGCCTACTCCACCTCCTCCACCCCCTCCCCCCCGCCCCACTCAACCTTCTCCTATATTAATCCCTTGCCCGCCCCCTCTCTCCCTCTGGCCCGCCCACCAAAAACAGCGCCGTAAATAATTACGCGCGGGCCGCTCCGTCTCCGATGCGCAGCGTGATGTGGTGAAAATACGAGACAGTTATAGGTATGGCGACCGCGGGGCGCCGCGAAGGCGGCCGCCTCTTACATAACAAGGGTTTAGGTGTCACCCTTGTGCAATGGCTCGGCCTTTGTCTCAGGAACTCTCTTACGCCCTGGCACTGGCTTTGGTAAGGAAATCCGAATGAAGATTGTTTGTGCATGTATGGCCTGCGTTTGTGTAAAGTGTTCGCGCTGTCTGCCTCTGGCGCGAGAAGGAAGCATGAAAGCCATTCTGTTCAGGAAACACAAAGACCAAACCAAGAATTTTTTAAAAGTTCAAAACGACAGAATAAAAAATAATAATACAAAAAACAGATAAATAAGACAGTAAAAGGAAGTAAGAGAAGGAAGGAGGAAGAAGGAAGAAAGCGAACAGGAGACATTAGATCACGTTGCGCTTGGCGACCTTCTGGCGATGGCGCGGCGGCCGCGTCCCATAAGGCTCTTCCTTCCCTGGGAATGTTCCCGGAGGGGGAGGGGGAGGGGGGAAGGAGAGGAGGAAGGGGAAGGGAAGGACAGGGGAAGGATATGCATAAACACACGTATGTGTGCATTTCTGTTTACACACATACATTTGTATATCTATAAATATAGATATACATAGGTATGTATGTACATAGATAAACATTCATATATTAATGTGTGTGTGCATATATATATATATATATATAGATAGATAGATAGATAAATAGATAGATGTATATAAAGATACATATGTATACATATATATAGATAGATAAATAAATTGATAGATGTATATGTATACACACATGCGCGCACACACACACACACATGCGCGCGCACACACACACACATGCGCTCACACACACACACATGCGCGCGCACACACACACACACACACACACACACACACACACACACACACACACACACACACACACACACACACACACACACACACACACACACACACACACACACACACACATACACACACACACACACCTTTCCTTCGGCCTTTCCTTCGGCGTCGGTTCCTAGGTTCCGAATGGTTGAGCGCTCGCCTTCCATTCGGGGGGACTTGGGTTCAATTCCCAAGTCTTTTGTCTAAAGTTCTTATCTGCAGTTGTAAGTAATATATAGATTTGGTGATAGTATGGAAATCATTTTGTTTATTAGAGCAACACTAATCAAATAACAGTACGTGTATTCCCAATGATATGGTATGAGACTTCCTTTGAATGTGGAGGTTTTCGTCCCTTGAAGCAGCCATTTTTGTTGTCATATTAATGTTATTATTATCATATATTTTCAAATGTCTTTTTTATATTTTATATTTTTGTTTTTTTTCCTCTTTTTTGTTAGATGTTTTTGTTGAATCATAACACCCTGTGTATCCATTTCATTTCGCTGTAAAGGTGGAATTTCGTTACCTTTGCTATAATTTCCTCCTTGATTGGCCTTATCAATCAAGGCTATTCGCACAACTCATTTTGTCCGGATAGCCTTGACCCTTCCACAGCCCAGCGCGTCTCTTACTCCAGTATAAGTTGACAAGTTTCAGAGATGGCATGATGTTCCTTTAGCCATTTTTTTTTAAAGAACGATTTTAGTGAGGTTGTTAAAGCATGTCAGATCAAAAGACAAGTTAGAACACGTAGAGCTGTCGATTTATTGTATAAGTGGTTTCATGTCATTATGACGTTGCATAAAGTCTTGGATAGAG
>NC_091550.1:43787750-43790250 GCF_042767895.1 Penaeus vannamei
GTCTCTGACCAAATATCCGATATAGAATACGTCTCTGGTAACTTTTTTGCACCCATAGAATTCCCCAACTTTTCGTTACATCAGTTTTTCACCGCCGAATCGAGATGCATAATTCACCGACATTTTTCTTTTCTCACAGCTGATTCTTGTTTCTGCCCACCATGCGCATGCGCAGTACTATGGAATGTTTTGTGCTTTAGGTAGAGATAAATATCACCAAAACTAACATCGGGCCAACCATTGGGGCTGTCAGACCAGTCATCAGTGAGAGAAAGGATCTGGTAAGGATTCATTACCTTTAGAATACTTGGGTTTTTCATCATGACGTTTTTTAGCAACTAAATCGAGATTTGTAGTATATAACACAACTGTTGATCTTTTGTCCACCAGTGTTGTGCGCGTGCGCGAAAAAGCGTTGTGTTTTTATTTTGATGACCGGCCCTATCGTGAGTTTTGCAACAAGTTCAGCCAATTGCTCTGTCTGTGATGTAGAAGTAACTTCATTAATTGAACGAGCTGTTGGAAGAGATGACATCAACTCAACAACAAATTTAGCAAGTTCATCAATGGTGACTTTCCTTTGACAGTGAATAAACCCTGTTGGATGTTGGAGGGAAGGTGCTCGAAAAATAGTTGTAGAAATATCGTCTTGTCAAAAGTGTCACGCTTGCCACCAAGGAGCTTTTTCATTCGTTGCAACAAATCTGAAAACCGCATTGCCTAGTTCTTCCTTACTGATCAATTCTTGAAGCCTTGTGGTAATTGATGATTCAAGACATGACAGCAATGCTATCTTCCGCACTTCATATGGTTCTTCTGATAGTGCAGCGGTTGAGATGACATCAGAAACTTGTGCTAAAGCATCTGGAGGAAGGAGAGATGTTGCATGACTAAAGATTACACTTTTGCTAATGCAGTGCGCTTTGAAACAGTACTCAAGGATAGTGAACCACATGGTGCAGAACGTCGGTGGTCTGAACGTGATGACAGATGTTTGGTGTTGCTAGAGGTGGCAACGCCGCCACTGATCTTCGGGCATCTTGAATCACAAATAGCACAAACACTAATGAAAATCACTAAAATGTGACAATAAACAGATCACCGGGCGTAACACAACTCTGGGTTTACCAATTTGTTGTCGGTGAAGTTATTGTTTACTATAGAGACGTGTCTAAACCGTCTCTCTTGGTTGGCGGCTAAGTCCCATAAAGCCCAGGATGGTGTCCTTTGGCCAAACAGTAATTATTAATAAGTTTAGGCCGAGCTGATTTCTTAGTAGCCAAACTGTATGTGCAGCCGTGTTTAGGCCGTTAAGACTTCATCGGCGAGAGACAAGACTAGAAGAGGATGATTGTTTAATTGCACGAAAATGAGCAAATTAAAGACTTGTGGTACCTGTCTGCACACATCACCACTGCATTACAACAGTTCCCAAGATGCATACAAATAAATGCATATTCCCTTGTCTCTCAAACTATATAGGCCTACATGTTACAGTAATTTCTTATCGAATTTCTTATCTCTGATACTTCTTTAGAGTGACTGAGTACTTACAGTTATTTTGGCAACACAACTTATGTAAATAAACAAACATTTGGCATTTAAACAAAATAAAGCAATACACATTATAAAGTATATATATGAATATTATATATGACAAGAAAAAAACATGAAAATAAAGCAAAAGTTTCTGATTAGGCATGTTTCAGGGGAGACTATGATATAATTAAACCCTTTCCATTTCATACCAGCGCAAGGATCATGACACTGTAGCAATGGACATGAATTCAAAGTTACAAGCAACCTACGACTGCGGATCACAATGGCACGTAAGATTTGCCGCCAACAAGCTCCAGGCAATGGTTGTATCCCGCTCTCCAGCTGCATCAGACGTCATGAAGGACAAAATCTTAATGAACAACGCCCTTCAACTCGAGGACTTTATTTCAATCCTCGATGTGGACATAGACAATGAGCTTAGATTTATCAGACACGTCAGCAGAATCTGCAAAACAGCTTCTCTGAAGGTAACAGCTCTCCGACGTATATCTCACTTCTTGAACTCTCGAGGAATTCTCGCGCTGTAAAAGTCCGAGATCAGTCCACATCTAGAATATCCCTCGTTGGCCTGGTCTTCTACTGCGCCCACCAACCTCAACAGACTGCATAGAACAGAAAAACGGGCTCTCAGGCTTATCCAGGAAACCGTCAACCCTTGTCACATCGACTCGCTGGAACATCGTCGCGACGTCGGGGCTCTAACGGCGCTCCACAAGGCTCAGGTGTAGCTTGTGCCTCATCTATCCATCCTCCGTCTCCCACCGCACGGCCGAGAGGGAAATACGAGGACGGTACACTCCATTCGGCTTCTGGTGGAGGTTCCGAGGTCGCGGTCTAGCCAGCATCAGCGCACCTTCTCAGCCAGAGCAGCACGACTGGAATGAATTCACATCCACCGCCGATGTCGCCAAAATGACCACGCAGCAAGTGAAGACAGCGG
>NC_091550.1:43797750-43802750 GCF_042767895.1 Penaeus vannamei
TTACTTGCAACATTTACAGTTTGCAGAAACGCAAGGCAACTCTCGCTCAGTATCTTCACTCTGAAGATGTTGCCTTTAAAAAATGCAGGATACATATATGACAGACCTAATATTGCTAATCCCTCTTCGAGAACTTGGTGTTTACACGAAGAACCCTATTCCATCAATAGTGACTGATGACAAACGTGACAGTACATGTTCTAAATATCTCCGCAGTTTCCCCACATTGCTCAACTTTGAAGAGCGCCCAGACGTAAAATCAGCGTACGTCAGACAAAGAGTTACAGTTGGGAAAACTATTCAACCATACATTTTCCGCGGTCTTATTGCAGATCAGCCACTCTCTCCGCGTAGATTATACATTGGAAATCTACTTTGAGTACAACATAGAAAACGTAATACCTATATCACTAAAGAAAATGCGAGATTGAGCCTTTAAACTTTATATATCTAAAAGGTACACGACTACTTACCAATTTACTATATAAGACTGTGGCTCTGCCTTTGGTGCTGCCCAGCTTGAAGGCCGAGCTAGGGTAAAATGGCTGAAGTTCCGTCATGATCACGACTCGGTCTGACACGTCATATCTGTTTACGTTATGACGATTTCAGAATTTTCAAATATAATATATTTGAATATGGGAAAATAAATGAATAATGCCGGAATCACGTTTAATTTCCATTCATCGATCTGCAGCTATATAGATTTACGAAAATACAGACTTCGGAAAGCATTTCCGTTGTGACGTCACCACCCGTCGCTCGGCTTTTCTTTCCGGTAAGCAGACGAATTTCCATGGAAATACAGCCCTGCCCCGTATCTCATTCATCATGGAACACCTTAAAAGGCCTGGGTGTGTCCAAGGCTAACGCATAGATGATATAATTAAAGCAATAACTATTATTGCCTGTTGATAGCACATCAAAATGCGTTGATTAAAAGGCATGCGCAGGCAGGTCTCGCCATTGAGCCTGCTGTTGAGTGAGCGAGGACAAGGCAGTGAACCAGGTGGACCCAATCTGGGCAACTATGCCAAACTGCAGGTTGCAGGTCGTGGATGAAACAGCATAAACACCTGGCAAATATGCGCAGGTACATTGGCTGTTTTTTTCTGCTGAGACGATAATGTCTTCTGCTAAGGTGAGGATGACAGATGTATTTTATGCATCCTCTCCTGAGACATAAACATTTCCCTCAACAATCCATCAATATTTATTTAATTATATATTGCGCACCATATGTGATAATGTGAGCCCAGGAGGGGACTTATCTAAACGGGGGTAGAATTCATTACATTATCTCACTACCAACATGTAAACCAATGTCTGAATACTTTATTTTTTGTAATTTAAGTATTGTACAAGTTTTCAACTGTTAATATACCTAAAATATATATGTGAATTGTGAGCCCAATCAGAGGTGTGGATAATTGAAGTTACTTTATCCTGAGATGCAATTTTTCCTCTCAATATACGTGGTAAAGTAAAAACTCCCTCTTTCTCTATCTATCTGTCTCTCTCTCTCTTTCTCTCTCTCTCTCTCTCTCTCTCTCTCTCTCTCTCTCTCTCTCTCTCAATTTTCTCTCTTTTCTGACTTTCAATTCTGCTTCACAAATCACTCATTTTATTCCTTATCATTCCTCACATTTTCCAGTGTAAATTGTATTAAAATGAAAATATTGATTCTTTCGTTTTCAATGGATAACTCAGAATCAAAAGGATAATTCCAAAATCTGCAATATATCAATATCCCAAATATATGCATTTATTAAAATCTGTGCCACACTAATCATATCATGGATAATACATTGCTTACTTCAATTAATATTATAATTAATTGAGGTATTGGGAGTTTATATAATTGTATACAATGCGATTATGTAACTCATATAACATGCTACATGAAAATATAACTGAGACAGATTATTCAATTATAAAGGAATGCTCAGTGTAGAGTTTAAAAATTAGGTATGGATATTCTCTCAACAGAGTCTGTGGTTACTTGTAGCATCAACGACAGACCACAAAAAATAACAGATTAAAAAGTAAACACTGCAATCTGTCAGTTATAACATAAAATAAAATACACCAGTAATATAAATGCACTGTGTGTGAGTGTTTACATGTGTGTGTGTGTGTGTACATGTGTGTGTGTGTGTGTGCATGTGTGTGTGTGTGTACATGTGTGTGTGTGTGTGTACATGTGTGTGTGTGTGTGTGTGTACATGTGTGTGTGTGTGTGTACATGTGTGTGTGTGTGTGTGTACATGTGTGTGTGTGTGTGTGTACGTGCGCGTGTGTACATGTGTGTGTGTGTGTGTACGTGCGCGTGTGTACATGTGTGGGTGGGTGTGTATATGTGTGTGTGTGTGTGTGTGTGAATGTGTGTGTGTACATGTGTGTGTGTGTGTGTGTGTGTGTGTGTGTGTGTGTGTGTGTGTGTGTGTGTGTGTGTGTGTGTGTGTGTGTGTGTGAATGCGTGTGTGTACATGTGTACGTGTGTGTGTGTGTGTGTGTGTATGTGTACATGTGTGTGTGTGTGTGTGTGTGTACATGTGTGTGTGTACATGTGTGTGTGTGTGTGTGTGTGTGTGTGTGTGTGTGTGTGTGTGTGTGTGTGTGTGTGTGTGTGTGTGTGTGTGTGTGTGTGTGTGTGTGTGTGTGTGTGTGTGTGTGTGTGTGTGTGGTGTGGTGTGTGTGTGTGTGTGTGTGTGTGTGTGTGTGTGTGTGTGTGTGTGTGTGTGTGTGTGTGTGTGTGTGTGTGTGTGTGTGTGTGTGTGTGTGCGCGTGTGTGCGTGTGTGCGTGTGTGTGCGGGTGTGTGCGGGTGTGTGTGCGGCTGTGTGTGCGGGTGTGTGCGTGTGTGTGCGTGTGTGTGTGTGTGTGTGTGTGTGTGTGTTTAAGTAGATATATATTAAGTAGGTATATTCATTCTTATTATTGCACAACCATGCTATTACTGTTTATCTTGCACCATAAATGAACCTACTTTCATTGATTTTAGACTAGTAATTCCCAGAAAGTCTAAAAACGTCTATACATTGGTATCCTTTCTTTGGAAGCAAGGAAGAGAGAGTGATGGAGAGAGGAAGAGGGTGAGGGAGTGGGAGAGGGAGAGAGAGAGAGGGGGGAGGGGGAGAGGGAGATAGACAGAAACTGAGACAGAGATACACAAACATATTTCAGCTGTTCTTTGTACTAACAATATTTGGAAAGTATCTCTCTAAGAGCAATTTGTGATCAAATACTGAACTTAAAATATATTTGAGGACATGTATAAATATATATGAATGTGTAGCAGGCATTGTAAAGTGAATCTTGCTTTCTGATGCCTAAAGACTAGCAAAATTTTCCTTATCATAAATCATGGACTATAATTAAACTTATATCAACAACAACCATAACTACTATAAAGATAGTGTAATGATACAGTGTGCAAAAAATACTCACAGTCATTTCACAATAGTTATGTATGAAAATTCAGTATATCCATATTTCATGTATTACTGATAAAATATACATAACTTTTGGCCTGAACTTATCCAAATCTTCACATTGGGAATATATATGTATGTATGTATATATATACATATACATATACATATACATATACATATACACATATATATATATATATATATATATATATATATATATATATAATATATATAATATATAATATATATGATATATAATATATATAATATATAATATATATAATATATAATATATATAATATATAATATATAATATATAATATATATAATATATAATATATATAATATATAATATATATAATATATATATATATATATATATATATATATATATATATATATATATTTATATATATATATATATATATATATATATATATATTTATATATATATATATATATATATATATATATATATATATATATATATATATATATATATATATATATATATTTATATTTATATATATTTATATATATATAATTATATATATATATGTATATATATATATATATATATATACATATATATATATATATTTATATATATATATATATATATTTATATATATTTATATATATATATTTATATATATATTTATATATTTATATATATATTTATATATATATTTATATATATATATGTATATATATATATATATACATATATATATGTAGTATATATATGTATATATTTATGTATATATGTATATTTATATGTAACGTATCCATGTAGACAAATGTAGAAAAGGTATGAATGGGACTGGATATCTTCACAATACAAGAGATGTATTGTGAAGATATCCAGTCTCATTCATACCTTTTCTACAATATATATATATATATATATATATATATATATATATATGTATACATATATGTATGTATTATGCATTAATGCATACATACATGCATATCATCCAAATATATTTTTCCCAAGGATTTTACTCAGAATCATTCCTTTGCTACTTGCAAAAAATGGATGAAAATCATCCCAGTGTCTCAGATGCAAGTCAAGAATCCAACTTGAGCATTTTCTACTGTATCATCTTCAAGGGAGTGTCTGCCTGTCCTAGAGTTCAGCATAGGACACATGGCTGTCTCTTATAAGCCAGACATTGTCAATCACCTTTCCGTTCTGTGAAAGATAAAGAACAAAAGTCAACTTTTTTATTTATAGTAACTTATTCATTTGGCTACATATTCATTCATCAAAAAAATTCATAATGAAATAAACTGATTAATAAATAATAATAATAATGACAACAACGATAATAATAATGACAACAACAACAATAATCATTTTTATCATTATAACTGTAATAATAATACTGATGATAATAGCAATAAAAATAACAATAATAATAACAATACTTGCCTGATCATCAGATACTTGTTCCCAGTACATGTGTGTTTTGTTGAAGATCTTGACCCGTGTGTATCCATAATCAATGGCTCTGAAGGCAGACCAGTCTGGCTGGGCAGGCATGAAGTGGTCATGGTTC
>NC_091550.1:43807750-43820250 GCF_042767895.1 Penaeus vannamei
CTACTTCAGACATCGCGTTAAGCAGTCAGTGTTTTGTTATTCCTGGCAAGGTAAGTAAGTTGCAGGACTTACAATTTGAGCCTCGTGGTCACTTTGCAGTGACCATGAGGCCACTGCAGCTTAATTTATGCTCTATCCCACTGTATTTCTTCCACTCTACAAGATGGCGGTGTCCATTTCCCTCTATCTACACGCGTTGGTCTCTTCAATTTATATACCTGAATAAAGTATTTACAATGCAAGACCTCCAAAACTCTCCATATGGGGGCTTTTCATCTGTACCAAAAATATTAAGTTTTACAGGTAATTTTAAATGAAGCACTAATCTTACCTTTCTATCCAACAGAAGCGTTTTCAGGATGAGGAGGACAGTCAGAACAAAATAAGCAAACAAACAGACACAACTGAACCAGCTAAACACATCACTTCAAGATCAGCTGAACTTCAAGCTTCCATTGAAGTCACCCATGCTTGTCAGTCCATAAAAATCACAACCCTTGGCATGTGTTATATGCCACAAAAAAAGAAAAACAATCTACCCATGCAACAGCTGCCAGTGATGCAAATGAAAGACAATATGAGAAATTATTATCAGACATCTTTAAACAGCCCTTTTTCTAAATCCCTGAATATTGTGGTATGTGATACTTCTGTTATATGTAATGATTTATTACAACAATGGAATAACTCCATAGAAAAGCTCTTTAAATTAAAGTAACCCTGAACATATATTTTACAGATAGCAGGAAACAAGAGTGTTGGTGATATCATCAGAACCGAGATGCTATGTTATCAAGCACAGTTATCCATGAGAAAAAAACATGAGTCTGATATCAACTTGAAAGTGTATGTGAGAATTTTAAATATTTACTATTTCAGATAGTTTTCTGTAAATAGACACTGACAAGATTAGCTATACATTGAATTGTAACTGCGTTAAATAAAGGTGAAATAAAGTTCACTTAGGCTTATTTACAGAAGTATTTAGAAATGTCATTCAGGATCATATATTTACTTCCAATAACATAAAATATCTTATTCTGCTTGATATTATTTACATAGTCATTATCAGATTATACTTGTCACCAGATTGGTCATGTATTTACAGGGAAAATGCAGACAAGCCAACTATGGATATGTTGCAGAAAGGAAATTTCTTCATTTTATTAGTATGTTTTGAAATATTATCAAGGTACATACAATCACTCTTGGTTTAAACAAATGGAAATAAGGAAAGGAGTTTAATACTATAAAATTTGATTAGTGCAATATTAATGAAAAAGCTTAAGAGCCATTTGTCATTTATCTTTATTTTGCAGAGGTAATCAGAAAAGTTGGTTAATTTTCACAAATATTTTGACAGCTTGCAAACCATTTCAAATGTCCTGGACAACTTGAGCATAATTGGGGCAAAGCCAAATATAAATGGACTGGTGCTGGCTGTCTCTCCTTCTCGAGAGAAGTACAAAAATGTTCTCACCCTAGAGGAATTTCACAACTTTTTGGATGAGCATCAGCTTGTCCACTTTTGGTGGTCTAATTCAGTAAGTCAATGTAGAAAATCTAGGTGTTTGTGTGCAAATTTATATATATAGATAAAGATACTATTTGCCTATTTTCCCTGATGGGTAACATTTTATCTTTCTCTTTTAAGTCACGTTATACTTTCTAACCCTTTCCTTTTTTCAGGGAAGAGCACAGAGAAAGCAAGTTATAAAGAAGTTACTTGATCACATCCATACAAGTAGAGGTTTCACCTCTGGAACTTCTTGCTTAATGAAGACTGTTGTAATGCGAGGAATCAAGGAGTACCAAGAACAAGAAGAAACTCTCGCATAGTTTTATATACAAATAATACTGATTTTCTTTTGCTAGAAGCTATTGTTATTTCAGTTTTACTTATGCTTTCAACTTTATTTCTCTCTCTAATCAAACTGAAATTAAAGTTTCTATCTACAATTGGTGAAATTGTTTTTCTAGACAAATAAAGATGTGTTTATAGTATTCATGCTGGTTTAAATAATTTATTAAACATCCATACTCACAATCTAGACTTAACCCTTGAAAAGACAAATTACACCATTTATAGTTTTGGTAATTGTCCCAGAACCTTATCTATGCTGTTGCTAGTGTTAGAATGAGAAAGATTTTACATATTGTCTTTGATAGTTTTTGAAGTTATGTCTGCCCATGCATTGTATAAAGTGCTACTTTTTCTTTCATTATTTTTCAATCAATACATAAGCACTCATTATGATTATTGAAAAGACGGTATGAAAAGGGATGAATTACTTCCCCAATTAAAGAGGTTAAACTAAGATCTGATACATCATTGACCCTGCATCTTTTAATTATGGCTTTTTGTGTCTGTCTTATACCCTAAAAAAAATAATGTATGTTCTAAATCATAATTGCGGGTAATCTTCCCTCCCTATCCCAAGAAATCTCATGTTGCAATGAGTGATACATTATACTGCTCCCAAGTGTGGTTGTCTCATCATTGAACATCTGTATTTATGGGTGTTTCTAAGAAGAGGGCATTTTTATCCACATACATTTTAGCAAAATTGTAACTAAATCCACAAATTTCTAAATTCTGAGATCTGATACATCACTATCTCAGTAATATGACACCTCCTGACTATAGTTCTATCTATCCCAGAGTAAAAAAAAAAAAAAAAAAAAAAAAAAAAAAATGCACATTATACATATGTAACCTTCCCTTTCCCTATCCAATACAATTAGTAATATTGCTACACTCCCCAAAATTGCCCTTGCCTTGGCCTCAGCCCTCCTCAAAACTAATTTTGCAAGGTCTTTTCTTCCCCACTGTTTCTTTTTTTCCTCTCTCTCCAACCTCTTCAAATATCCATTTCCTAATGTTAGAGAGCCATGTTGAAAGGATGAAAGGCTGACTATGCCAGTCATGGGCCAGATTCACTAGCACACTTACGATGGTAAAATCACTGGTAACTACAGTTACCAAGGTAAACAGACCAGGGTTGGTATTCACTAACAACTTGCCATCAGAGTTACCATGGTAAATTTTACCAGTGGTCGGAGCGCTGGTAAGTTCTGGGAAGATGACGTCATCATGTGTTATCATATCCAAAAATCAGTATTCAAGTGAAGTTTTTGGCTTGTTTTTTATACCTGATAAAATAAGTATGTTGGCAACCAAATATCACAATATGTGTATGGCAAAAAAAAAAAAATGCAAATCTTCACATGAACCTAGCAAGAATAAAATCCAATGGAATGAATTAATATGTGAACTCTCACAGAATTCTTCTCTGAAATAATTTAAATAAATTCTATAGAAAAAACTACCTTACTGACATAAACTGGCAATACCAACGTTAAACAAGTATAGCAACTGTGTCTGCCGTTGTCTGGGCAAAGGACAAACTCCAAATTGCATGGGCGAGAATGAGCTTGAAATATCTCCTTTATTTGATGACAGATAGCAATGAATGAAAATTGTATTTGGCCTGGTTCTTTGTTTAATAATGATGAAAAATGAATAAATAAATTAAAACTGGACAGTCTGATTTGTGGTAAACAATGATATATCATTATAACTGTTTGCATTGGTTCCTATTATACATAAATAGCCAGGGAAGTCTATGAACATCCCACATGATGGATAAGATTGAATGAATTTACTATTTTTTTAATATATGCTGGTTTAGCTGTGACAAGGATTTTTAAAATCTCGCTGTCTAGTTCTGTTTCCTAAATGTAAATACATGCCAATTGCTTATTGGTGGAATTGCTTTACTAAAGCCCTCTGTTGGCTACCATTAGAATGGATCGATTTACGACGGGAACTCAGTCAATACAGGTTACCATTTCTTCATGAATCCCACTTTGCCATCACTGGTAAACGCAATGGTAAATGACCACTGGCAAATGTGTTGCAATCATATGTTAGGGAATCCAACACATGAATGGCCTGGGGAACCATAGATAAAATATTCCTGTTTAGTTGCCTGCCCTTACCCTGAGGGGTGGACCACTTCTCTCCCTAACATAGTCCAAGCCAATAATGAAGACTGTACGTTATCAGGGACAATGAGGCTTGCCCCTTTATCAACTAGCCACACCTATTTAAATTCTCCTGATTCCCAGACCCCAGTCTCTCCTTTGATCATGACTGATCACTACCCTCAATACCTACTATCACCTCAGTCCTGGCCAAACCATCCACCCAGGTAATTACTTAACCTCCAGAAAACATTCCTCCTTTCCCCAATATCCTTCACTTCAATCTCCTCCACTCCAAAGCTTTTTTCATCTATTACACCCTCCTCCCATATTACTACTCTGCAGCTTTATTTATTGTCCACCACTCAACAATACTCCCTGTTCAACATGTCTCTATGCTTCTACTACCTCCACCTCTACAAACTTTCTGAATACTCTGTTTAGCCCAGCCAAATGGAATTGATTTTTTGTGATCCCTTCTACAGTCCTTACTCTGACAAAACTTTCCTCTTCTAGACATGTCTTCAAAAACAAATAGACAAAGTCTCCTTCCACAGCTGCCCTGATCATTACTGCCTTATCACTATAACATCTGAATTACAAGCATTACCAACCTTGACTGACTTCACTGGCAAACCCCTTTCTGCCAAGCCTCATCCATCCCTCAATACTTGTAACAGATCTATCTCCATCTCCCCAACAAACTGCCCTGTCTACAAGGATTGGTCAGATTGTGGAGAAGACCTACTTGCCTGCCTTCAACTATGAATAAGTATCAGTAAAATGCTACACAATTCCCCCTAGAGGCTGCCATAAATCTACTAATATTGCCAAGATTACTTTCCATAGACATGACCTCCCAATTCAAGTTTATATTGGTGGAGAGTGCCTCCCTGTCCTACATATCAACCTCTCCCCACATCAGTGTCAGAAATGCTGGCAACTTTGCCACCCTGCCAAACACTGCTGCTCCACAGTCTGGTCATAATCGATCAAACTGCTCTGCACAATCACACGTGCCAATTCTGGTGGCTCTGATAATGTTTATTATAGGGGATGCCCTACCTAGTTTGATTCTTAGGTGGCAAATCTCAGATTCAAACTTGGCCTCACATTACATGAGGCCAAGGTAGGAAGCACGCAGACGAGTTTTCTCTTACTTCCTACCCGAATACTGTCCTTTGCCGGCTCCCTACCCCTCCCTCCCAAAATGTTTATACATCTCCCTTAGTATCTCTTCCTCATCCTAATTCTATCCCCTCCTTCTCCCAGTCAAATTCTTTTGCCATTCTAAATCCAGACACCTAATCTTCCCCACTATTCCAGACATTCCAATTTCTTCCTCCTTGCTCAACTCGTCGCACGAGACAAGCTAAATGTTCCATCCCATCTTCTACTACATCCCCCTACATCAACCTCTCCCTCTGCCCCTCAAATGTCTGTCCCCTCTTATCCCCCTCAAAAAAACTTTTGTTTCTCAGACCTCTGAAATTAACTCCACTTCAGAAACTCTCAAAGGCATTCAACTCTATCTAATCATGAACCAAGATAACTTCCGACATCCATCCTCCTACAACTCATGTTCCCCCTGCACCCCTTCCTCCCACTGGCTGCCAACACATTCCATTCCCCTCCTGCTTCAGCTGCACCATCACCCTTTTGTTCCCCATTATCCCTTCCACTTCCCATGGATACAAATGACAAGTGTTGCAACAACCCCCCCTCCCTGGACTCTCTCCCTTCTGACTTTTCTCCTGAAACTGATATAACAATAGCACTAACACTTTTTCCTTAACAATTTTGATCTAATCACCCTCAACCTGGAATGAGGAATGGCTCACCCTCTTGTAGGGCAATGAAGACGCCTCTAAGTAACATGCAACACAGGTAGAAATGTCTGATAGCTTAAGGGTAGTGACTCCTTCAATCCTCATTTTATTTGTGGAATTATAAAACACCCAAATTCTTTGATGGTCTGGGGTTCCTTCCCCAATAAGGGGTTAGGTAACTTTGTGTTGCCAGCCAATTTGTTTATTTTGAGCTAATATATAACTATTTCCCTGACTCCAACAAACTAGGTAGTGCCAAAGTTTTGCAATAAGATGGTGCTCCTGCTTACACGGTAAAATCTGAAAAACTGGCTTGATGACTTATATTAAAGACTGACTTAGAAAAGGCTTGGATATCAATACTATAGAAAACTTGTGGCATATAAGAAAAAGTAATTTGCAAGACAGAGTCACCAGCTTCCTTCATAAGGCGTAAAGTCCTGCAGTCACAGATGACACTGCATAATGACATACCCAGTGCCATTAGCCCATCAAAGATAGCAAATACATGCCAACAAGCCCACAGTAATGGCCACTAGCCATTTTTAATCATGCAATTAATGGGTTATGGAGTTCTGGGCAAAGAACCTAGGCCTATCATTGCTACAGCACATGAAAAAAGTTCAGCGACATTCTGGAGGCCATATAAAGTATTAAATGTAAGAAATTAAAAAAGCATAATAATTGTTAAGGGTTGTTAACTAATGCCAACCTGTTTTCTAATATCATGCTCCATATTTTTTTCAAACAATAAATTTCATTTTTGTTTTCACTTTCTTGTTGAAATATTATTAGATGAGACAAATACATAAGCACCATCACAGTAACATCAAACTACATATGGATTTTGACAAAGCAAAAGACATGAAGAAAGCATCCATGAACCTCAAGCACTAAGGATTTAACTCCCTGACACCAATGGTCTGTATACTAGAAAATGGGGTACCATTTTCTTGTTGCTGGACACTGTACAGTGACCACTTACATTGTCTTTTACTTTTAATTACTCTTGTTTGTTTTGTAGTTGCTTCAATTGTTCCAAATGAATTAAATTTTCTTTTCTTATTTGCATTAAGCATTTTATCAGCTTTATCTTTTTCCTATGTACTTATTCTACAGTCTAGATTAAAGACTATTACCTGATAATAACAACTATCATAACCAATATTAATAATGATAATGGAATCAGATAGACCTAGTAACCAACTCCTTTGTGAATATCAACTAATGGGGCCATTTATGCATAAATAAATAAACAGATAAAACCACAGTGGAAAGTGCAGGTGTACAAGAATTCCAGGTATCAACAGGTTAATCCTTCCAATACCCCTATTTTCACCCCTATTTTCACAGTAACATAAGCTATTAACATACTCTTATACTTTACCTCCAAGTCTTTGATGAGCCAGTCATACTGACGAGAGAGAGGTTTGAGGCCATACTCCAGGAAATAGTATGCCTCAGTGTTGACAGCAATAAAATGAACTGGACCCATGTTCCAACTGAAGAAAAGGTTCTCTGTGTCCTCATGGTTGGGCATGCTGAATCTTGCTCTGTAGTTGCTGAAGTTGCTATAGGATAGACACATATTTGTTGTGTAAGTCCAATAAATGTCTTTATAAAAATAATATATAGCATTAACATATATCTTTAAGTTTCCGGGTTGTTTACCTAAATTTGTAACAGAGACCTCTAACCCACTCAGCCAATAAGGAAATAAGCAAATACTGACCTATTAAAACTGCAAAAATTCTAAAATCCCAGGAATCTGCTATAGCATTAATACATATTTTTTAAGTTTCCAGGTTGTTTACCTAAATTTGCAACTGACACCACTAACCCGCTCAGCTGATAAGCAAATAAGCAAATACTGGCATATTAAAACTGCAAAAATTACAAAACCACAGGAATCTGCTGAGCAACAACTTACTAGGCCAGAAAATGCTTCACCTATTACAAGTTAATATAAGACATGATTTGATTGAAATCCATCATTTTGGTACTTATTCTAGTGAGGTAATGCAGCATCTGCATCCAGTGGCAGGACTAAAGCAATATGAAAAAACACAATGGTTAATATCCTCTCTCTTTCTCTTTCTATTTTTCTCTTGCTCTTTCTCATTAGCTTTCTATTTTTTTCACTCTCTCCCTCTATCTTCTTTTCTTTCTCTCTCATTTGCTATTTCATTTGCTAATCTAGACCTGTCTTATAATATGCACAAGTCAAACAGAGATGGAGGTCATATCACAATATCAAGCCCCTTGCATATCAACTAATATAGAAAATTCATGTTCCATTTTCACAACATCAGTGGCATGACCATTCAAAATAAGCACACTCAGACAAAAATAGTGGCTTTTCTCCTAAAAAAGGTCATTTACTTCTTCAAAAAAATTAAAAATACAAAGTTCAAGAAAAAAACTCACTACATCTGTTCGTGGTTGCCAGGGCAAGTCAGATAAGGCACATAGGCAGCAATGGGTTGAATCTGTCGCATGAATTCATCTCCGACACGAGCATTATCCTTTTGGGAGAATTAACATGTGATGGTGTTAAGACAATAGGCTTTTGAAATCTAATGCCACATCACCATACAAAGGTTTGCTAGAGTTTTAAGCAAACATAAATATACTGAATATGATAAAATTTACATGTATAACACATTCAGCACACATTTTTGTACCAATTAAACAAATTTCCTTTAATTAAGAGGGTAAGCTAGATAGCTATCTTACCGAGTCCATGTTGTATGCAAAGTCTCCCACATGAATCACAGCATCATACATTCCTCTCTGAACCTCCTCCTGTAACCTGAAAACAAGAAGACATTTTCATAAGAATTTTATAAGAATAATAACCATTTGAATGTTTAATAGAACAGAACTGATAATAATAATAATAATAATAATAATAATAATAATAATAATAATAATAATAATAATAATAATAAAAAGGAAAAGGGAAAATAAATAAATAATAATAATGATGATGTTTAGGTAATAATTATAATGACAATAACAATATCCATGACCATGAACATAATGATGCTTATGATAAAAATATGATAACAATCATGATAAATATGCTGTATATACAAAAAGTATAAAGAAAAAAATGGTACTGCAATATTTGGATACAGTGAGACCAGATTATATTCCTCCCTCATGTTAGGCTGATTAAAATTGACAATTAGAAATGTATTCATCATCATCATCCCATAGCTTCAACCAGATAAGTATTATCCATAATAGCACTTTGCTTGGATGGCTAATGAGGCTTGTTCTATAATTGCTATATTCTTTTAGATCAACCTTCCTTGGTACAGGAATGATAATTGATTGTAGTCCATACTTTATATGATATTATAATTTGTAATACTGCGAAGTCATAACTATCACAGATGACAATTCAAAGATAAAACTCAGTCCTTCACAGAGCAAAGTCATGAACGTTACCAACTACATGTGCTAAACAAAAATACCAAAAAATATAGAACATGATCAAGCATTTACCAATTTACAGAAAAAGTTCTATTTTTATACACAAACACAGAGCGGCATACCTTGGCAGAGACTGAGCATTGACTGCACCCATGTCACCATACATAGCCACTGACACAGGCCAGTCAGTCCCATTCTTCCAGGTCTTGAAAACAAACAGTTCTGACCAACCCAGCTGACTTCCACAGTGGTAGACTGTCAAGGAAGAAATACATTATTGATACTTTTCTTTAATATGGATCAGTTTCATAAAAAAAAAATATAAAGGATAAAAATGAACTTCAGAAAGCTAGTAAGTGAGACATTTCGATTTTGAATCATCCTTTTTGGGACATAAGATATGCAACATATTTTACTGGTGCAGCACATAGAAAATACAAATGACCATAAATGGATATTTTACTGATCATAATTCACTCAAGTTGATCATCAGTGTTAATTTCTAACATCTTTCTAACAAATGTTCTTATCTTTTCATGAGATCAGTTATGTATTAACATACACTAAATGATATATGTTATTAACACTATGTAGAAATTGACTAACATTTATTATGTTTGTGATACCATTGTAACGATGTGCAATCCGTTTTCTATGACCTGTCAAATGTATGCCCTAGCAGCGATGTATGTAACCCCTCTTGGCTTAGCAACATTAAAGAACATACACTGAAGAGACTCTCTCTACAAACCCGACTTTGTGATCACTACTTTGGCGAACAAGGATGGGAGATAACGAAGCGCATATCTTATGATTTCAGGGGAGATATGAAGTGATGTTATACTGTTTGGGAGATAGATGAGAACATCCCCAACAAGATCAAGCATTTAAGTACAGTCATTGATTCCCTTTCTTTAGAATGAGGAAACTAAAATAAGAACTATTTCTATGAAATCACTACTAATCATACAAAAAAAAAAAATCCATTTCAGTTAATTCATAAACAGACAAAAAACATATCCCACCATATCCTTCTAAAGACCTTCTCTATCATTAACAAAACAAAACAAAACAAAAAAAAAACAGAAAAAGCATATATAATTACACTTTTAAGTTGGAAGTTCACAAAAATTGATCTCATAAAAACATATAGCTAGAGACTCCCCAACTTTAAAGGAAAAGACTTACAATACATAGTATCTGGCTGCAGATCCTTCAGTATGACTCTGTGCATCCACAAGTTTCTGTGTTCAGTACCGCCATCTGTGAACTGTGTACTGCTTCCCGTGGCTGTTTGTGTCAGCCCAGCATTCCCATATTCAACAACACTTGAGGGAGTGTCTGTGAAGGTGGTCCATGTAATAACCATGTCCTTGGAGGTCTCTGCAAGCAATGGGGAAAGGCAATGAGTGAGGGATTCTAAATTCAGAAGGGATTCTTTTTTTTATTATTACTACTTTTAATTTGGATTATGAATGTAATAGAGCTTTATTCCTTTATAATGGTAATTGATTTTGGAAAGTTACACAATCATATTGTATCTGATAAGTAAGGAATATACAAATACTGAACCAAAGAATATAAATTGTAGTAAGCGTGAACTGTATTTTAACATTTAAAAGACTTTTTATATCATCTCAATTCCTAAGTAATCATTAATAACAACACTGATAAAAAAAAAAATTAATAACAATGTTATGGTTCCTCTTATCATTATCATCATCATAACAACAAAAATAACAAGTTACCTCCAATAACTATGTGTACATGTTGAGGCTGATAGTCATCAATTCTGTTTTCTGCAGACGTCAACAATAAGCCACTCAAAATGGGCAAAATAACCCATGATGTAAAGGACCTCATCCTGCTGCGAATGAAAAGAATCAAATCATCATTCAAAAAGTCCTGAAACACGGAAAAGAAGGAGGCAAGAAATCTACAAGGGTGGGGAAGGATAAGAAGACAGGAAAAAAAAAATTAAAAAAGAAAAGTGAAAGAGTGCAGTGGCCATGGCTGTGACAGTGAGTGAGTGAGTGAGTGAGTGAGTGAGTGAGTGAGTGAGTGAGTGAGTGAGTGAGTGAGTGAGTGAGTGAGTGAGTGAGTGAGTGAGTGAGTGAGTGAGTGAGTGAGTGAGTGAGTGAGTGAGTGGGTGAGTGAGTGAGTGAGTGAGTGAGTGAGTGAGTGAGTGAGTGAGTGAGTGAGTCAGTTAGTCAGTGAGTCAGTGAGTGAGTGAGTGAGTGAGTGAGAGAGTGAGAGTAAGAGTGAGAGTAAGAGTGAGAGTAAGAGTGAGAGTAAGAGTGAGAGTAAGAGTGAGAGTAAGAGTGAGAGTAAGAGTGAGAGTAAGAGTGAGAGTAAGAGTGAGAGTAAGAGTGAGAGTAAGAGTGAGAGTGTGGGTGTGGGTGTGGGTATGAGTGTGAGTGTGAGTGAGTGAGTGAGTGAGTGAGTGAGTGAGTGAGTGAGTGAGTGAGAGAGAGAGAAAGAGAGAGAGAGAGAAAGCGAGAGCGAGAACGAGAGCGAGAGAGAGAGAGAGAGAGAGAGAGAGAGAGAGAGAGAGAGAGAGAGAGAGACAGAGACAGAGACAGAGACAGAGACAGAGACAGAGACAGAGACAGAGACAGAGACAGAGACAGAGACAGAGACAGAGACAGAGACAGAGACAGAGACAGAGACAGAGACAGAGACAGAGACAGAGACAGACAGAGACAGACAGAGACAGAGACAGAGACAGAGACAGAGACAGAGACAGAGACAGAGACAGAGACAGAGACAGAGACAGAGACAGAGACAGAGACAGAGACAGAGACAGACAGAGACAGAGACAGAGACAGAGACAGAGACAGAGACAGAGACAGAGACAGAGACAGAGACAGAGACAGAGACAGAGACAGAGACAGAGACAGAGACAGAGACAGAGACAGAGACAGAGACAGAGACAGAACAGAGACAGAGACAGAGACAGAGACAGAGACAGAGACAGAGACAGAGACAGAGACAGAGACAGAGACAGAGATTAAGAAACTTGCAATATGTTAAACAAACATTTGAGCCATATTACACAAGCGCTGACATGCACAATTAATAATCAAAGAAAAATATATATTCTATCAAAAACAGGTTACAACATCTCACCTCTTAAACATCTTACTTAACTGATATGTTTATGTCATATCACATCAAACCATGATTCTGCAGAACTATATACAATAACTATAAATTATCTAGCAAATGAAACATGCAAAGCAC
>NC_091550.1:43830250-43832750 GCF_042767895.1 Penaeus vannamei
GAATAGATAGCGCCATAGTCACTTCGGTAACTATATGAAATGATAACTGCCATATATTGGCTGACTCTAATATACGTCTTACTAGTGTACATATATCATTCCACTCCATCATCCGAGGCTATCGGTGTAACCTCGAGAGCTGCGCAAAACTCGCCGAGGAGAGCAGGCCCCCACCGCTCTACTGTTCATGGTATACCCTGTTCATCCTGATTATTCTACAATCTTCTCAGTATCCATTCCAAAACACCCACCCAGGTTATTACCGAACCTCCAACATTATCCACTCCATCTCCTACTGCACAGTCCTCTTCAATGTCTACCCCCTCTTCCCTTATTACTACTTTTCATCCTTATTGTCCTCCCCCTCAGAACTACTCAACGCCACACCACCCCATCTTCCTATTGCCCTCGTCCTTTTACTGCTTCTACATCTGCAAACCTTTTGAGTACTCTATTTGGCCCAGCCAAGTGCAATCAATTCTTTGTGATACCCCGCACAGCCCCCTACTCTGAGAATACCCTTCTCTTTCAACAGTGCCACTAAAAACAAGTAGACAAGGTTATCTTTTGCAGTCGTTCTGATTGTTCCTGCCTTGTCACAGTTACATATGGATCCCAAGCTCGTCCACTATCTACCCTAACTGACCTCACTGGCAAACTCATTCATGCCAAACCTCACTCGAACCACAATATTGTGCACAAGCCACAAAGTTTCCAGTCTGGGATGTGTTGGTCAGTATTTTAGTGGGGCTTCCATCATTATTGGGTTAATAGAATTGTTACAATCTTAGGAATAACATTAGCATTAGATTCGATGAAGGACAGTTAGCATTTTTAAATGTACAGAATATTGTAATTGATGAAGCGATTGGATAGAAAAATGCAGAAACTATAAAGAAGTTAGGTTTATACTAGGGACTGGGAGTGATTCCTGGGGCAGAGCCCCTGGCAAGGGTTATGACAATTACAAGGGGTGTGGGTGACACAACCCCTGGCTGTGGAAATGCAGCATTCGGAAGTAGATTCCCCAGCTAATGAAATACGGCAATCAGGAGGGGGGTTTTGATTCACACAGGAATCTTTGGGGTAGTTTGTGCATAAGGATGGATCAATTGTTTGTTTGTGCAAAACCTATATCTCAGATTTCTAGATGCTTGTTTACTACTATTTGTAGGCTTCCACCTTCTCTTTCTTTTTTAGCTTGTTTTTATTTGCACCTTTGGTGGTATACTTTCAAGTTTTTCATTGTGGATCTTTATTGTCTTACCATGATAATGATAATGATGATAATAACACCAGTTTGAATCTTCTGGGACTGAATCTTTGCTCAACTTTATTATTTTCCACTATCATTATCATTTAAAATACAATTCTTGGTTTGGGCTTTTCACTTTCCAAAGTCTTTTACTTTTTAAAATACTTTCTGTGAATTAATTCATATCTATCCAATCCACCCCATTTAAAATGGGGTCCCCCAAGGTTGTTGGCTTGAGTTGGGGACTGAAGGTGCAGTTCTGTTGTAGACATTAACCTATTTGAAATTTAGAATTGGTAGATGTTAAGAAGACAACCATAAAAGTTTTAGAAACTCAACATTTTTTCATAAAAGTATTTTCTTTTCTATCCAAATCTACTTGAAGTGTGCTATCGTCTGTTGTAGATGGCCTGCAGCCTAAAGATGAGCACAATAGTGGTTCACTGTTAAATGATCACAGCAACCTTCACACTTCCTGCCATAACAAAGACCAAAATCAATCCTTAAATGAGCATGGTGACACAGTTATGGTTAATAAGGAAAAAGAAAAGAAAAAACATGCTTTCTCTCTATTCTTTTTATTTTTATGATTATACTTTGTGTTATACAAAGAAACAGTCAGTGTTTATTGAAATGGATTTATCAGAACCAAACCAGAATAATGAGGTATCAAGAGAAATTTTATCATATAAGAATAGTTTAAGTAACTTACATATTATTGGAAGAAATAGAAAGTCAAGGCATAACCACTCTCCCAACAGGTCCGAAAAAAATGCCAGTGGTTGGAGCAAAGAGAAGATTAAGAGTCTGTTTGAGGGCATGGTGTTGGAGGAACCAGGACTCGGTAAGTGTACAGCACACAGTTCCTCTACATTGTATAAGGTTGTCTAAGATTACTGAGCTTTATCTCCATATGGAAGATAAGGAAGCGTATTCTTCCCTGGTGGAGGGTGGCCATTGGCAAGTTGTGTGATTGTTCTGATTAGTGTTATTTTTTTGTTTTGTTTTGTTGTATCTGCAAAGGATTGTATTCAGATTATTTTTGTTTTAATGCTGCAGAAGTCTTACACATGTCATTGTAATGCAGAAATAGGAAGTTGACATTATAGTGTAATCGTTGTTCAAATATAGAATGGATATTTATTGTACTTTGTGATTTTTAAACATTGTATAGTAACCCTGTATTCAGATTGCAAGAATTGGAAGAAAGCCTTGATAGTACCTGAATTTGTATCCATCTCTGTT
>NC_091550.1:43842072-43844572 GCF_042767895.1 Penaeus vannamei
CTTCCTGCTTCAAATCTTTTAACAGTATCACTGCTTTGTTTTAATCTAAAGGACTGTTTAGGATAAATTGTCTGTAAATTAGAATTATGATAAATCAATTAATTACCGAAAAATGTAAAATTGCTGTTGTGCTTTTTGGAGTGTATGATGTTGACATTGTTTGGCCTTGGTAGATAGTGTAGATACATAGAGTTTGAAAGTTATTATCAGTCTAGAATTTGAAAATGTGTAAAATATTTATATGTAATAAAATGTTCTGAGCAGATGTAAATAGTTTCCACCCAAGCACTCCCATCAGTGTTCACGCGTTTCATGGCCTGTACCCATTGCTTCCATTTTCAAGGTTCATTTCGCGATCTGGGAATATATGAAAGGTTAAACCTTTCTTTCCCATCATGCTGTGGTTCGAACAACCAACAGCAACACAGTCCCTCGGCATTTTCACGGAAAGAAATTAGATTCTCGCCAAATTTCAGCGACTCTGTAATAAAGGCCCGACCACACTATTACTTTTTCCGTCATTTTTTTCCATATGAAAATCGACTGACCCATGTAAACAAACCTGGCGCTATCGGAGTGAGGTCCCGGGAATCACACGAACATTCTCGTACATATTACGTTACTTAAAGAAATATGATGATTTATATTGTATATACGAATGTTCTAAAACATTAGTTTATGTTTACATTCACTAATCCTATCTAATTTATTAATAGCACAAGATGAAGACGGAAATTAGTCAGACCGAAACGATTGCAACCGTCTTCGTCTGGGAGGGAGAGAGACTCAACTTCAGACGGAAACGCAAAAATTGACGGAAAAAATGATAGTGTGATAGGGCCTTAAATAAGCACAGCCCAGTGAGTGCACTTTGCTAGAAGCGGTTGCTAGGCGTTACCAAATCGGTTTATAGTTGACAAATAATATCTGGATGTATGGCCCTTTGGTAAACATAACATTTTTACATCTCTACGGAGCTGTTTTCTTGATTGATAGAAGTCAGGAAGCAGATCCAGATGTCTCGCGGATGTAAATATTTTGTGGGCGAATTTTAGAGTTAAGAATTTTCTCAGGTCTTCTAAAGAGGGGATCTGCAGTTGATTTAGCACATCCGTGTATGGGGTGTAGTTAGATCCAAGTATAATGTGTAATGTTCTTTTTTTTAAGTCTTTCTAATTTGATTTTTTTTTTTTTTTTTGTGTGTGGCCTTAGTGCAGGTGAATGAAAGCGGTCTTGGCTTGTGGGCTTATTATGAAAAGTAGAAGTGAAACCCTAAGAAACCAATTTCTCCGGGTACCGAGGGTGAACTGGTAACGAGTAGACCTTGTGTTGTCTGTCTGCTGTCTCACTCCCTCTCCTTTTATGCCTCTGTCTAATGATACGTCTTTTTATGCGGCGGCTCTGGATGTGTTTGTTTACACCCTCAGAAATGTCAAGTGAAAGCAGTGTGGACACCTGCGTCCGCTGAAGGAGGAAGGCAGTTGCTGGAACAAAGGTATGAAGCAGGTATCATCTGGCCTCTAGCATATTGGCTGCAGTATGTGTGTATTTACACACACACATGTATATCCATATATATAAAACATATATATATATATATATACACATATATATGTATATATATACATATATGTATATATTTGTGTATTAATATATATGTATATATACACATACACATGTATATATATTTGTGTGCATGCATTTATAAACACATACACATATATATTGTAAACAATAAGCTTAAGGCCGCTTCACACTTGTGTCCCCGGAAGCTGCCTTCCTCCTTCGTTCGCTGTACTTTCACTTTTGACACTTCTGTGGAGGAAGAAGCATCTGCCCTCGCAAGGAATACCTGCCTAAAAGGATGCCTCCTAAGACAGCAGAGAGGGCAGAAGCAGGAGAGAGACAACACACGGGATCTCACTCGTCATGACTCTGCCCTCGGTACCCTGGGGAGCGGGGCCTCTCGTGGGGTTTCACATCTACCTCCCTCACTAAACCTTTAAGCTTGGACTCCATTTATTCCTTTGCACAATGGCCAACCTCTTATGTTTACATCTGCTGGCTAGCGGTGGAAGAACCTCACAATGCCGATCAGTGTTCCTGTTGCCAAGATACGCCTCCTTCGAAGTGGCTCCTCGCCTCCCTTAGCACTCAACCATCGCTACCAAATCCTTTGTTGAACAATGCTTACCCACATCCTCTCTGCCCTACTACTTTCTGCTGACCATTCGCGCCTGTGCTGCCCTCCTGATGAAGTCGCTGAAGATGCATTCTCGCACTCTTCGACGCCACACTCGCCAATCCGGCCCAACTGCCGCACTAAGTCTTCACGAAGCTTCGTCAGTACAACCATGAAGGCACTGTCCTACTCAGACCACCAATACTACCTCACAAATACTAAAGTGAACCTCACTAGTGCCTGATTAACTATTGCCCTCCCCAAACCAGCCCACACCTTACAAGAGAGTTGCATTTTTCTTAACGAACACACTACTAG
>NC_091550.1:43849572-43852072 GCF_042767895.1 Penaeus vannamei
ATATGCATATATATAAATATATATATATAATTCTATACATACATATACATATGCATACATATATATATATATATATATATATATATATATATATATATAAAATTTTATACATACATATACATATGCATATATGTATATATATATATATTATATATATATTATACATACATATATATATAAACATATATATACATATGACATATATATATATATATATATATATATATATATATATATATATATATACGTATACATATAATATATACATATACATATTCATATACTCACACACACACACACACACACACACACACACACACACACACACACACACACACACATATATATATATATATATATATATATATATATATATATATATATATATATATCAGGAAGAGGAACACCAATGCGGCTCAGAACTTCATTATTGCAATTTGAAACGTTTCTGAGATGCAGTCTCCATCATCGGTGCTATGACAAAAACAAACAAAAGGAAGTTAATTTAAATACAAAACATAGAAACAAACATAATAGAAAACAACATCAAAAGATCATAAAACAAGTTAGTGAGCAGTAGCAGGCACTAACCAAGCTATGGGTTCTTTTGGTAGGTCACATGGTAAACAGGGTAGTTGCAGTGGCAGTGTTGTTTATTATCTATCAGTGAACGAAATGTCAAAATGAAATTATGTAATGTTGATTCCAGACTCAATAAACAACTAAATAAACTAGGAACAAAAAGGTAGACAAGAATAAGGTCATCTTCAACTTTTCTGATTATTGTATACCACCCAGTACCATTCCCCACAACCAATTCTTTGTTTTGAAAAACTATGCCACACCATCAAAAAGTATGAGATTTACAAAGATAGATGGAATCACATCACCAACACCATTTCTACTGTGGCACATGATACTTACAAGAAATTCAAATGTCATGTCAAGAGCATTCATACTCCACACCCCTCCCTTACACCCCTAAAAGCCTTAAAAGACGATAACATTATCCCAAAGCTGACTATTTCAGTAAACTAAACACGCTACTTAGTGATTCCTATAAACCATGTCTGACACTTCCTCTCATCTATTGAAATTAGAAAAAAAACTAAACTGACTCTTACGCTCGATAAAAACACCTATCGGCGAAATGACTTATAATCTCCTGACTATATCTGGCTCCAACCCTGGTCTCTTATATGGCCTTCCTAAAATTCATAAAATTGGTCAGCCTCTACGCTCCATCATTTCTGCCATTGGAGCTTTTAATTACAATGTTACAAAATTCTTAGTTCAAATAATAACCCCTTTAACTACCAATGAATATACCATAGAAAACTATGGCCAGTTTTAACATATTATTCGTTATTCACTAATGTTCCTCTCAATGAAACCACTGACAATCATAAACAAAACTGCATCCTCTTAAACTCGTATGGCCTGAACAAGACGACACACAGGAAATTATTGGATATGGCCGCTCACAATTCAATGTTTACCTTCAATAGCTCCAATGGGATCACCACTTGGCCTTTGTTATGCCGATACTTTCCTTTGCCACAACGAACAAGCATGGATGAATGATTGCCTTGCTAATTTCAAACCGATTTTATATCGCCGTTACATGGATGATTCTTACTATTTAACGACACCTCTCACGCTAATCCTTTCCTCTCATACTTGAATTCACAACACCCCAATAACAAATTCACATGTGAGACTGAACAAAAATACAATCTATCATTTCTTGACACTTCCATAACTTTTCGTAACACCTGATTCTACACCAGTGCCTACAGGAAACCCACATTCATTGGCCTTGGGCTTCATTACCTCAGCTACATTCCTCACATTTACAAGTTAAACAACCTCACAACACTTATCAGCTTATAACATCTGTTCAACTTGGGCTAGTTTTCATTATGAAGCTTCATTTCTTAAAGGAATATTTCACTACAAATGGGTAGGCCTATACATCTTACCTATTTTATAAAGCCCTACGCAAATTTCTGTCAGAAATTCAACCCAAAACCTGTATCTACCACAGTCAACAAATACATTAAATATATAAAACTTTCATACATGGGCGGTCTTAGTTTTGATCTCAGAAAATAATTAAACAAAATTCTCAAGCAATGCTATCCTCATGTCAGTTTTCGGTTTGTATTTTTATAATAATACTATTGATTTATTATTATTATTTTTTTAAGAACGAGAAGTACACCTCTGAATTATGTTCGAATGTGGTTTACCTGTTTACTTGTCCTAGCTATCAGGCTAGGCATGTGGGATCAACCTCAAGATAGCTTCGCATTCTCGTACACAAAGGCAAGTCCATCACAACAGGCCTACAACTGAGTAAACCATCCTTCTCAGCAATCAGAGAGCATTCTCACCTCCACAATCGCCCTTTCAGCAATACTGATTTCAAAATCTTGACCTCCCATCTTCAGAGATTTGACCTCGTCATAGCCGAGTCACTCCACATCCAAACAATGAA
>NC_091550.1:43857072-43859572 GCF_042767895.1 Penaeus vannamei
GGACGCTCGGGATCCAGCGGACATACAGGCCGAAGAACACCCGGTAGACCTTGTGCCACGTCTTGGTGAAGTCGTACTCGTAGCCGGTGATGCCGTCCCACTCCCCGTCGGCGCACTCGGCGTCGTCGGGGTCCTCGCCGGTGCACACCACGGCCGCCTTGATCATGTAGGCGAGGTGCGAGAAGAAGCTCGTGATGGCCGTCACGATCATTCTGTTCCTGAGGACGTTGGGCTTCTTCTGCAGGCGTGGGTACAGCTGGTACATCCACACGGCCATGAAGCGGTCCAGAGCCAACCACACGATAATGTACGTGCCCAGGGCCTGGCTGACGCCCACGAAAGTCCAGCCGAAGTGGGCGTAGTAGAAGGCCTCCGTGTACGAGTTGAAGACGCATCCTGTTATGGTCGTGGCCACCGGGATGTAGAAAAAGCACACCATCAGGTCCGAGATTGCCAGCAGGAGGAAGTACCTGCAGGCCATAGAAATGGGGATACGATTAGTATGCATCTTTTTGCCGCTTCAGTTTTGCAAAGAAGTTTTCTTTTAAGAACATCAGCTACAACTGGACTTTTTTTTTTTTATTCTGCTCGTCCAACTAGGATTTCCGTCAACACGTACAGCGCTAGAATTATGACAATAATGTAATTTCAATTTTATATTTATCCAATTCCTCCAGTGTTATATGACTATATTTGTATCATCATTTTGAAAAGGTGACAAAGGAAATTGTCCAAAATGAAATAAAAGTGGAAAAATAAAGAAATAACCATCACTCATTATTAAAGAAACTAATTAACATAGAATATGGGAAAATAATTTCAGGAAAAATATGAGCATGGAATCACTTAACTCGATTCTTTACTTAGAAATGGACATGCCATCGCTTGCTGTCTCTTTCAACTTTGAATCACATTCTTTCCTTTACCTATTCGACCTCATAGACTTCTATCCCTTAAAAAATCAACCTCGTTTTCTGCAATCTTGGTCTTAATATTTCTTACATGTATAGAAAGCATCCTATCTTGTTTCTGCTTTTGCTTTGTCTTTAATTGATACCAAGTCCCCCCAAAAAACACTTTTATACACCTCTTCTATAATTCATATCTTCCTTATTCCTATCCATAACAATGCAGGCTGAACAAAAAAGAAAGAGGTATCCCGTCTCACCTGTTGACCCGAGCTGACCTCAACCTAGGTCGAGCCAAGACCACGATCGCAAAGCCGTTAATCAGGATGCCCAGGGCGATGAAGAACGGGAGGACGATGCGGTAGACGACGTAGTGGGCGGTGTCGACCTCCATGATTGATTTCCTGGAATAACAAATAATATGTCTATCTTTGTCCTTCTCGGAGCAGAGGGTTTGGGGGACCGATTCCTCGCGTTAAACGGAAAAGGTCTCGACAAGAGTGAGAGAGAGAGAGAGAGAGAGAGATAGATAGATAGATAGATAGATAGAGAGAGAGAGAGAGAGAGAGAGAGAGAGAGAGAGAGAGAGAGAGAGAGAGAGAGAGAGAGAGAGAGAGAGAGAAAGAGTGAGTGAGTGAGTGAGTGTTTGCGGGATTGAGAGAGAGAGAGAGAGAGTGAGTAAATAAGAGTGAGTGAGTGAGAGAGAGGGTGAGAGTGAAGGAGTGAGTGAGAGTGAGTGCGGGATTGAGAGAGAGAGAGAGAGTGATATTGAGAGTGAGTGAGTGAGAGTGAGAGAGATAGAGAGAGTGAGTGTGTGACTGAGAGAAGAGAGAGAGAGAGAGTAAGAGTGAGAGTGTGAGTGTGTGATTGAGAGAGAGAGAGAGGGTGAGTGGGTGAGTGAGAGTTAGTGAGAGAGAGTTAGTGCGTGATTGAGAGAGAGAGAGAGAGTGAGTGAGTGGGTGAGATTAAGTTAGTGAAAGAGAGTAAGTGAGTGCGTGATTGAGAGAGAGAGAGAGAGAGAGAGTGAGTGCGTGATTGAGAGAGAGAGATAGAGTGAATGCATGATTGAGAGAGAGAGAGAGAGAAAATGAGATTGAGAGTGTGAGTGAGTGAGAGAGAGAGAGAGAGAGCGTGATTGAGAGAGAGAGACAGAGAAAGATAAAGAGAGAGAGAGTATTACACACACAAAACGTCAAGAATGACATTCTCGTCAGCTCAGACCATCATGAATCACATCCTGCGTCGCGAGACTTTCGACTAACAAGCGAGTTTGTGTTCCATCCTCACGTTTTGCGGTTTGCCTTTTCCAGCGTTTTCAGAGATTTTGGTAATGGTACTTGGAAGAAGCATTCCCATTGAGAAAAAAGTCATTTCGAAATTGAATCTGATTTAAACTTCACTTCTCTTTCTTTTTTTCTTTTACCTCTTCTATTTTCTTACGTTTTCTTCTTTGCTTTTTTTTTTTTTTTTTTGGTTCCACTACGCACTTGCGCATAGTAACAAAAGGTATAATGGCACTAATTACATGTTAATAACCATTGTATATAGAATGGAATCTTAAATGGCATCTTCGTACGTGAATGTGTGTGTGT
>NC_091550.1:43864572-43869572 GCF_042767895.1 Penaeus vannamei
CAGCTGACAAATTCTAGATATGAAATTCAGATTGTCAAATGTCACAAACAGCAAACACTGTCTTATATAATAAATGTGCCAAAGCTTAAGATGTGGAATTAACTACAGTGTGAGGCAGTATAACTCACACAAGATAATGTGCAAAAATGTAACACAAAACACAATGTAAGCAATATATAAATACAAGATGCAATATGTAGAAAAAATATACGTCTTTCATCTTTAAAATTTTGCGTCACTGCCATGATTGGTGAAGCATTAGTATAATCATTATCGTCATTGCCATTATCACCATCTATCATTTTTATCCTTGTTTACTATTCATTATTATTTTCATTACTGCCATCACTATCATTATTAGTACTGTTATTTCATTACCATTATTATTACTTTCACCATTGCCATTATTATTATTATTATTAATAATACTAGCATTATCATTATATTTGTTAATATTATCATTATCATTACTATTATCACACTCCTACTACTACAACTACTATTATCATTATCATCATTATCAATATCATTATGATCATCATTGTTTTCTTATTACAATAATTTTTTCCGATGATTTTGCTTTCATTTTACATTTATCTAAGAATGATTGGAGAGCCAAGGATTCCGATTTCTTGCTCATTGTTCATGGGACGAGGCTGAGGTGCAAAGTCTTCAGATCTGGACGTGAATCCAAGGACACCGCGACCGCAGCTCTTCCAGCTCTTTGAACTTGGACAACTTTTCATTATTTTCACAGAGTTTTTTTTATCAACTAGTATTGCGGTATCAGAGAGGCTGCATATTTTCTCGAATGTTTGCAGCGATTTCTCGGTCAGGTATATACAACATATAAAACTTTTTGTTTTTATGAAAGTAATAAGCTTTATATACACGAAACTGAAGTCAACGGATTCTTTTCGGGACGCAGTGTTTACGACTGGAAATGGTGCAAATTTACGTGGTTTGCATTTTGTTTGAGCTTGTAAATAGTTTTTCCTTGAAGTATTATTGCAAAGAGATATGAAAGGTGTAAGACTACAAGAAGCACCGGTGACTGTTGCCTGTTTAGCGATTTTTTTCCTGCATGAATTTAAAAATAATTTGTTCTAACTGTAATGTCTTTGTTCTCGACCAGGTGATGGGCTTTGCCTCTAGAAACGATGACCTCATAAGCCCTTAACCCCAAACACCAAACCCCGGACACAATGAGTTTGCATCCGGGTTATTAGCCCGGACGTCCCAGGTTAAATTACAGAGGAGGTGACGGCCTTGGTTAGCTTTCAGAAATCCTTTGCGATCTCGAAGAACCATTTTTGTCCTGTAGATTGCCATTAACGCTTTCAGAAATGATTCGGTAACCTCGTGATATGTGATATATTTCAAGCGTTTTTCTTATCCATTAGATTGACACGCTGTCGAATGCTTTCTTGTAGTCACTTCCGACACTGATGGTGCATTTTTCTTTGTTTGCAGTTCTCGATAATCAATATGTTTGCCACTATTCTGGAAAATTCCCGTGGTGTTTGACCCAGAACTTCTACAATCACTTCTCTCAGTGATTTCCAATATCCAACATTACTGACAGCTTTTATGTAGAAAAGGTGTGAATAGGGAATATATATCTTCATAGACCAAGAGACGTAATTGACCGATTTTCATTGTATCTTCGCTAAAAATGCTTCATGTATCTCTGACGAAGATATAATCGAAATCGGTCAGTACCATTTTTTGCACGGTGGAGATATTCAAGTCTCATTCGTACCTTTCTGCATGTTTAGCGATCAATTCGGTCCATACCGATTTTCCTTCCTCTAAAACGATTCCGGTCCACCCTGGGAACTCCACACTATGCGGCCACGAGGCATCAGAATAGAATTGTTGGCATTTTCGCGTCAGCCCAGTTCAAACAATTTCCTCCGGTCGGAATAATTCTCTCACGTCAATGCGTTTCTTTCTTGGTCTGTTTGGAGAAATCGGTTCTCATGTGTGTGTGTGTCACATAAAAACTTGTAGATAGCTATGAAATTAGGATTTATATATACATATTTATTTATTTATTATTATTATTTTTTCTAGGAAATGAAGGAAAACGTTACAGCGATAAGGCAAAGAAACGTTCGTTGAAGAAGGAGAACGGAACAGGAAAAGATTAACTTGGGAAACTACTGCATGTCCCGACAAATCCTTGAAAGCGGCAACGGGGACAACGCCTGTGTGGGGAAGGAGACACACAGGAAATGGAACCACAGGGACTTCACGAACTTTTAATCGTAAAAGAGGCTGTATGTGAACACCTAGAGAGGAGTCAACAACAGGACCATGATACGAATACAATAAATAAATAAATAAGTAAATAAATAAATAAAATATATAATTAAATAAATAAATGAACATAAATGAATAATAATAATGAAATAATAATGAATAGTATAAAAAATGACTTATCAAGGGATAAGCGTAAGACCAGGTGACGATGAGATACTGCAGTCAACATGAAACTATATCAAAATGGCATAGAAAAGCAGTAAACTTGGAGACCTTAAAAAGTACAGTAGTACAGGAAAGTGCTATAGTCTGCTCTGCTTAAAAGAAAAAAAAAATGAATAGCGAGACATCAGAATTATCCGAGGGATCTCATCTTTATCCCATAAAAGGAAACGTTGCAAGAGAAGCATTGGGCATAAGACTGAGAAGCATTAACAAACGGAAATGGAAACCGACAGCGTGGATTAAGTTGAAAAAATGTCCTACTACCTCATATCCCATTGCTGGACAGAATGATTTTGGAACAATTAGGGAAACGTCAAACGAGGATACAGATGTGACAATATTAACGGATAAAATGGATGTAATGTCATGAAATATATTTTTTTTTTAATTGTGCAGTAAATGGACGGCAAGAAATAAAAGGATAAGGATAATAAAGGAGAGGAAAACCAAACTGACAAGTGTAGGTAGTAACAGAGAATATGTTCACAACAGAAGATTAGCTGTAATAACGTGTGTGCGTGTGTGTGTGTGTGTGTGAGTGTGTGTGTGTATGCGTGTGTGCGCGCGCGCGCGCGCGCGTTTGTATCCGGATGCGTACCTGACTTTCCCTGGTTGCAAGACGTTTTGTTCGTTTTGCAAGTCAATGAACTTCAAAATTACCAGATTTAATTGGAACACTTAAACTTATATCTTTATTGGATTAAACTACTGTTTCTTTTTTGTTCAGAATATTTGATTTTTAAGAAATTAGGAATTGCAAACGACGTTATTACGTTGTGTTGTTACTTATTAAAAGTAGCAACACGAAGAGAAACAACGTCGTTTGTAATTCGTTATTTCTGGAAAAAAAAAATCTTTATAAGAATACTTCAATTCCATAAAAATATAAATTCAATTAAACCTCATAATCATTAATATCATTGTTATCATTATCGACCATTTCATCTCAACATGTAAAGCAAGGTATCTCATTATCGTCGACATTAAATGTTGAAAGGGCCATATGATTATAAGCTGGAAGAATCTTTCGACGAATAGAATTCACCGAGCCAAGATCAGCTCAGTGGGCCCAGTGCTGCTCCCGGGACAAGTTCTCCTGTTCAATAACCCAAATAAAAGTTTACGCAAAGAAGAACACTTGTGCACATTTTGGATAATATAGTAAAACATGTACGTTATATAAGTTTACACAAAGAAGAACACTACTTGTGCGCATTTTGGATAATATAGTAAAACATGCACGTTACATGATGTGTGTGTGCTAGTATGTCATGACAAATCATACCTTTCAAATTTAAAAACTAAAATAAAACTACAGTAAGCTGGAGCAGCCCGTGACTAACAATGTATATACATATATACTTTGTTACCACTAGTGTCACAATTAAAAAATAATAATAATAAATAAAATAATAATAATAAAAAACAGAAAAAAGTAGAATATATTTCGGACAGATCTTAATAAAGTAATCTTAACGCAAGCCAGTTATGTGCCTTCGCTGGCTCTCAAGGTGGTGCAAGAAATGAAAATTTGACTCCAAGGAATGCCTGACTCCCTGGACATCTTTCTTCTCGTCAGTCGCCTATTGGGAGCGGATATCAGACCGTATCATAAATATATAGTGAAGTCTTATTACTATAAGTCTTTTTCAAATTCATCATTATTGTTACTGACATGAACACTGATAATGTCATCATCATCGTCATCCCCATCACATCGTTATTAATATCACATTAATAACATTATCATTATCGCCATAGCCGTTATCATTATACACATTACTTTTTAACATCAGCACCGCAACCTTACACCAACATAGTATCATATTTATCATCGCCATCATCATTATCATTATCATCATCATCATCAATCATCATCATCATCGCCATCATCAGTCTCCTATCTAATCGCAGAATATAAAATTCAATTTATTCTCTCTCACCTCTTTACACACACACACACACGCACACGCACACACACACACACACACACACACACACACACACACACACACACACACACACACACACACACACACACACACACACACACACACACACACACACACACACACACACACACACACACAATGAAACAGGGTGAATCAGGAAACCGTTTTCTTGTAGCATTTATTGTATGTCACAATGGTCATCGGGTACACACTATTTCATCTAATGTTTACAAAATCCTACACCTGAACTCTCACGCTCTTTTCTATAACAGGATCAAAACATAAACCGTGAATAGAAACTAAATGACAAAGGGATAAAACTGAGATAATCTATGTGCAACATTCCCAGAAAAGATACCCATCCTTATGTGGTTCTTTTACGCTGTACCTGTGTCTTGAATTTGTTCAGCTCGCTGCAACATAGATCCATTCACATACAGATCGGTCTGGTGATTTTGAGAAATATATCGATATATTTTTGTATATTTTACAATCTTGCAACATAAAAAGTTTTATACATATTTCTTTCACTCAATAATCTACCTGACCCAAAAAAAT